>NC_136983.1:39599157-39689157 GCF_032717465.1 Coenobita brevimanus | reverse complement strand
CAGAATGTTTGGGTGATAGACAGAGGGTAGTGCAGCTCGCTAGTAGCCTTAATGGTGCCACAACGGAAATTCTGGGCCAGATGTCGGTGATGGGTAAGAACAGTTATCAGTCCTTAGTAGAAGTACTGGAGCTCATATATGGGACCATGTACCAGGCTGAGGTTTACAGAGCAAGATTCTGGAGCCGTGTATGGACTCGAGGCTATTCCCTACAGCAGCTTGTTCATGACCTGGAGAGTAAGAGATACGAGGCATACTCTGGAGCAGCACCTAACCTGTTGGCTATTCGTCTGAGGGACCAGATCATCATTGCTTTTGGTGGTGCAGAGTTGAAAGTGCAAGTGAAGCAGGCACACCCAAGAAGCATGCAAGAAGCACTAGCCAGGGCTCTAGAATTTGAGTCCTACGTCAGGTCCAGTACATCCACTTTTCAGGCATGTCGTAGTGCAGGATTCAAGGCAAGAAAGGCACATAAATGTGGAGATGAAAATTTTGAAGGAAGTTGCTGGTAATATGAGAAGCCAGGACATAGAAAACAGAACTACAACAAATGGAAGAGGGAACAGGAGAAGATCAGGAGAAGCAGCTGGTATTGTAAGAAGCCAGGACATTAGAAAGCAGACTGCAGCAAGTTGGAGAGAGAACAGGAGAAGATTGGAAGAGGTTGCTGGTTCTGGGGAAGCTGGGACACAAGAAGGTTGATTGTTCCAAAGGGAAGAAGGAGCAAGAATGGAACAGTGCAAGGAAATCCACAGTTGCAACAAACGGGTGTTGGGCATGCTGTGAAGTGGGAAACTTCAGCTATGAATCTCCAAATGAGAAGGATGAGAGTAAATTAGTGAAGGCTGGTGATACGAGGCAACAACCAGCCAGTTTTTCCCAAGAAGCCCCACCATTGAGGAAATGCAGGAGAACCTTGATGAATAGTGTGCGAAAAGACGGAAGAAGAGACGTCAAGCAGTAAAGTAAGAATAGAAATATTAGCAGAAAATGCTACCTTATTGTAGTGTCAGGTGAAGAAGACTTGAAGAGGATGCAAATGGAGGATGCAGGTTTACATCCAGTGCTAGAGTGGCTGTAGTGAAGTATAGTGCGACCATCCTGGAAAGAATTTTCCAGGTTTAGCCCTGTGACCAAGAGCTACTGGAGTCAGTGGGACTTTCTTCATTTGAAGAATAGACTACTGGAGCATCAGTGGGAAACACACGATGGCCTCAGCAAGTATTGGCAACTGGTAGTTCTGAAGATGAGGTCCGAGATCTTGGATGAGTTCCATAACCAGATCACCTAGGATTGAAGAAAACTGTAAGTTGGCTGCAACAGAGATTCTTCTGGACTGGCATGCGACGTGATACTGAAGAGTGGTGTCGGATCTATGATGTATGCTGCATGAAGAAGGGACCCAGGAAACGTGGTTGCGCCCCTCTTCAGTCGTAGCAAGTGGGTGGACCAATGGAAAGAGTCGCAGTGGACATTGCTGGACCTCTGCTGCTCACTGAAAGAGGAAACGGGTATACTGTATATGTGTCGCCATAGATTACTTCACAAAGTGGTGAGAAGCCTATACCATTCCTGATCAAGAGGCTGCAACTGTTGCTCAGGTGTTAGTTGACCAGCTTTTCTGTAGTTTAAGGATGCCACAAGAGCTACATCCAGACCAGGGTAGAAACGTCAAGCCTGCTGTGTTCTGTGAGTGCTGCAAGTTAATGGGGATCAAGAAGACCAGGATGACCCCACTAAGGCCACAGTTAGATGGGATGGTGATGAAATTCAGCTGGACCATTGGACAAAAACTGGCCAAGCACTGCATAGAGGGACAAACATAATGGGACCAGAGATTACCTGCATTGCTGATGGCATATCAGTCTGCATCCCGTGAGTCTACCGTCTACACCCTTGCAAAACTAATGATGGGCTGTGAGTTATGCTTACCTGTTGACTTGTTAATGGGAAGACCATCTTGTGAAGAGCTGCCTACAGACACCTCCGGCTATGCAAAGTACCTTCAGGAAAGGCTGGCTGAGGTACTTCATGAAGGGCGAGGAGCCCTTAAATTTTCAGGAGCAGTGATGAAATGTAAGTATGATGCCAAGGCAAGTGAGTTGAGGTTCAAGGATGGTGACTAACTTTGGTTATACAATCCTCAGTGAAAGAAGGGACAGTCACCTAAGCTTTAGAGCCCATGGAATGGGCCTTACACTGAGTTAGACCACATATCAGACGTAATGTATCGAATTCGGGGAGGCAGGAAGTCTCGCCCAAAAGTGGTACACATGAACCGTCTGTGGCAATACCATGGGCCAAGACAGTACAGCTGGGTGGTCTCCGTGGAATCGTGCTCTCCCGCAGCCGAGGTTGTTGAGAAGGACCAAGGAGATGAAGTACAAGAGGATGGTGACAGTTTCCCAAGGGAAGAAGTGAATCATGAAGAGGACCTAGACCTTCCAGGAGGAGTGGATTGTGTGGAGGAGCTGGGACATTGTTGGATGCGGCATAGGAGAAGACCTGATAAGTTGAAGGATTATTATGTGTTTAGTTAGATGTTTCATTAGGATAATTTTGTTGGTATACATTGTGTGGTTTTGTGTGGAAGACAAAGGACTCAGGAGGGGGTAGTTTTGAGATGCAAAATTTTCTAGTTAGGTGGTCTGGAAGTTTCTGTTTCTCATACCGTAGTTCTGTTACGAGTCACAGTTCTCAGATAGCCTGCTGTTTTTGAGCGTAATTGTTTTGTAAGTCGTACATAATTTTTGTACTCTTTTTCTCCTAATGTTATATTTATGTGATTGTTTGTTAAATTATGTAATTTAATTTAAGTTTGTACGCTAAATAATTTACAGTGTTATGCAGTGTAAGAAAACTTGTCTCCGAGTTGGTAACTGTTGTAATCGTTGCTCTTTTGGGAATACACGAGAACTGTGTAAAAGTAAACAGTACTCTAGAACACAGGAAGCTCATATAATGATGGGGAAGAGACTACAGCAGCGTCAGTCATTTTCAGTTCAGTTTGAGTGTAGTTCAGTTTCAGTGCAGTGCAGTTTGTATATTTTCGGTACTTGTGAAAATAGTGAGTATCGTTGGCAAACAGTGAAGTGTTATTGCAGTTTGTGTATCTTTGGTGCTTGTGAAAATAGTGAAGTTGGAGAGAATTAAGTGTAATTATTTGGAAAGTAAAGACAGTTAACTTAAGAGGCCAGTGTTTATTTACAACGCCTGAGCTGATCCTGTGTATTCTAGTGTCATAAGAAAAGTTATCGTTACCCCCAGGAATATTCGATGCAAAACGAATGTTAGGTGGGCTATGTGGGCAGGTCCTTGCTGTTCGCCCCTCCCCTCTCTAGTGTTGCCACATCAAAATCCCATTACAAGAGTTGGAATAATTAGCAAGAATGAGCCATATGGCGGGGAAATATATATGACGTATTTGCGTTACCCTGAGTGCCCCGCCGGGGACTAATAATGAAACCCCTCACATTTATTATTTTCCTACTATTCAGCACTTATTATCTGTAGAATACAACAATGAAATTAATTTGAAGTGTATTGAATCTATAGGCATCGGCTGTTTTTTTCTTTTTTATGATGGTGTAGCAGGGGTGCACGAGCTCATTTGTCTGCTTTAGGTGCGTGGTTAAATGCTTCAGATGGATGCTTCAGTTAGTGGCATCCATGCGTCGACGTCTAAAGGCTATTTTGGAAGCAGGGGATGGGTATACAAAATATTAAAGCAATGAAACTGAACATGAATTATTATTATCCTTCTACTCTACATATATTACATGTTGAAAGCAATACCTATCATTAATACACTGAAATTTACTAACTTGGATTGTATCGGCTGAAATACTATCGTAAGTCTGGCATGGCTGCACATAGTGCCGTCTGCATGTGTGTTGCTGACTCTACATCATTCTGTTATATTTTTATAATGAATTAGGTGCCGGATAACAAAACGTATTGTCTCTATGCACAGAGGTCAAACGATCTAATTAGCTTTTATTACCTGCAGCACAAATTCTAATATCTGTGTCTCACATAACCGACATTGACGGGTTTGCGATACAAACTTTCCTCTCCCGTCATTCCACAACACTTCGTCGCTGTGTCGAAGTGCATAGCTCTGAAGGGTAACGATAGTTTTTCTTATGACTGTACACCTAAATTCTGCTTCTAGGAAGAACTAAATGACATTAAATTTCATATATATATATATATATATATATATATATATATATATATATATATATATATAGATAGATAGATAGATGCAATAGATTCACCATGGGGGAAGCGTAGTCTCAATATGAAGATAAACACCAACGTTATCAGGAACATCTTTAATAAATTGGTGACGTTTCGACAACTCGTTTGTCATTTTCAAACCTATAGAAAATACAATAAAATCAAAGTAAACACTATGTCTATGATAAAAATACGAAAACTAAAGTAAAAAAAACAAAGTAAAACACCATGTCTAATAAAATACAAGTGAAGAATTATTATGATAAGATGAGGAAATGAATTATACATAGCTAACGTTGGTGGGATGCTACTAAGTACAAGGAAAATTTAAACAGAAATACATGTAATAAGACAATACATAAGTCAAACCTTAAAAACAGAGAAGGGGCGTGGAGCAGTCGTGTGTGCCCAGTGTGGGCTGTAGGTGGTGAGTGAGGAGTGATTCAGCCAGGAGGCGTGTTACCTCGTCACGACAAGCATGGACAACAGAAAAATCGGATTCGCTTATGGGATGGCCTAAGGCTTCACAGCAATTTCGGATGGCAGAGAAAGGTGGCTTAGCCATAGGTAGACCGGTTCTATATGCTGTGAAGCCTTAGGCCATCCCATAAGCGAATCCGATTTTTCTGTTGTCCATGCTTGTCGTGACGAGGTAACACGCCTCCTGGCTGAATCACTCCTCACTCACCACCTACAGCCCACACTGGGCACACATGACTGCTCCACGCCCCTTCTCTGTTTTTAAGGTTTGACTTATGTATTGTCTTATTACATGTATTTCTGTTTAAATTTTCCTTGTACTTAGTAGCATCCCACCAACGTTAGCTATGTATAATTCATTTCCTCATCTTATCATAATAATTCTTCACTTGTATTTTATTAGACATGGTGTTTTACTTTGTTTTTTTACTTAAGTTTTCGTATTTTTATCATAGACATGTTGTTTACTTTGATTTTATTGTATTTTCTATAGGTTTGAAAATGACAAACGAGTTGTCGAAACGTCACCAATTTATTAAAGATGTTCCTGATAACGTTGGTGTTTATCTATATATATATATATATATATATATATATATATATATATATATATATATATATATATATATATATATAATATATGGTATAACTTTAGAAGTAACCAACGTTACCAATTTTCATTATATTACGTCCCTGAACTATTCTAACTAAGACTTACCTTTTAAGCCTAGTTTCAGTTGGGGGAGCAAATTTTGTAGGGATAGTCATATAGTGGCTTAGGTTAGGCTATTGCTCAGTAGCGGATGAATGTTGCACCATATTGGCTGGTGCAGGCGTTTGCACTCGGTCTATGTCAGGCCCTAGGTTAAGCCTAGGTTAAGTTAGGTTAGGTTAGGTTAGGTTAAGTTAGTTTGGGTTAGTTTAATGCAAAAAAATGTTTTTAATTCATTTTGATCTTGATTTTGGGGGATAAACCCTCTTTGGGAAATCTTACTCAAAATTCCAAAAGGGGGATTTTCCCCCCAAAATGAAGGTCAAACCTAATTAAAACACAGTATTTTGCATTGGAAAACATAAAAATAATAATAAAAGAAAACGTTGGTTACTTCTAAAAATTTACCATATATATATATATATATATATATATATATATAATACCTTTAATAGAGAAATCCTGTGCCATCAAACTGTACAGGCCGGTCTCCACTGCCACCATCACATGATCGCCTCGTCTCACCAGAGTATCCTGCACCTCAACTAGCTCGTTGTATTCTGCTAACATCACTCGATCCTCCTTTTGCAGATCATTAATATTTGGCATAATTTTCTGGTGAGCAATGGGGAAAAAATTGGAAGTCAGTAATTGACACTAGGTAAACTTGCAACTCAGACGCAAGCGTGCATCAACATTCACACGCTAGTCCACTAATATTAGGTTTTTAGTTTCATTTCATGACAAAATCGTCTATGCTATATATTTACACATTGTTAGTATTGTTTTGTGGCAGCTGCCCTGCACATGCCTGACTCTGACAAGTAGCTGTTTTACACAATCCGGTCATGTAATTTCCATAGCCTCCCAGGGGCCGATCGAAAAGAGCCATTTTCTTTGCGTTATTGACCTGATGAGTTTCTGAGAGACCAATTTGAAATAAGTCCATGCAGTCTTCTAGAGTCACTGGGACAGTTATTGGTGCCTTCTTTGGTCCCCCTCCCCGCCCCGAGATTTCCTGTGGTGTGAGCCATATTAATATATTCTTACGTTTAAAAAATGTATTATAACCTTAAGACCTCCTATAAATGTGACACGAAATTCATAAAACGGCCTTTTTACGATCTTATAGGATCATTCTGGGCCCTTTTTCAGCCAAGAACCGCGATGTTTCGGATATATAAGTTGTTGTCGGTCCTGAACAGCAACTGATTTGTATAGTCAAACCTACAGTGTCAGTATGGAATATATCTTTTGACTAGCTCATGCTACCTTATTGTTAGTTGCGTTCTCTTGCTTGGTTTCTTGTCTTGCTTAATTGAGGCAGGCACTTCTACCTTCAGAATTAACTAATTCTGACCAAACTTGGACACAATAGCCAGCCTATAACCTAGTTATATCCACAAGGATTGAGTTGCTACACAACTACTCACTGCCTAGCAACGGCCGAAAAAACGCTTTTCTCGTACTGTTCACATTTTGAGCTGTAGAAGCATTACTAATGGGAGTAGAAAGTTCCTACTTCTGAAGGAGCAATCTTGAGAATATTCCCTATCAGAAATGTGCCATCCATTTTCCTTTCTCTCCTCTGGCTTTCGAGTGGCAACCTTGTGAAGATTGGCTTCAGTGTCCTAGCAACCAGTACTGGCTTTCAAAAATGCCCCCCTAGTTCCGCAGTGGCTCAATGGAATTGAATGAAACTTTGCGTTCTTATTGTACACACAACAAAAAAACTATCGTTACACCTTCTGCGCGATATAAAATGACACACGAATGAAGGTTTTTGATAACAGCCTCCTCCATTGGTATCCCTGCGTGTGTTTGTTGCATATTTATTATAAGCTATATCCATTGCTTCTCCCATGCATATTTCTACCTCGTCCTATTTGGCAACTCACCCACTGTCAGGCTTACCAACCCTAGCGAGACAGCCAGGTTGTTCAGTATGAAACACATCGGACCCCCCTGTAACGATAGTTTTTTTGCTGTGTGTACATCTATGCGGTACATTGGCCAGGTCAGGGGTCAAAGGTCATCAAATGGAAAAATGGTGAAAATCGCTAAAATTACGACTATGCTTGCATGAACCGCTAAGGCTCTGAAGATGATTAAGCCAGGCCCATGACTCTTGGGTGAAATGTTGTACTGGAGTGCATCCATAAAAGAATGACATTTAGTGTCGAGATTCACTTCCAGTTTCTGGCAGCACCACCTAGATGTACAATACCTCTGGTGGGAAATTCAGTGAATTTTAAATTCTCTAGCTCCACACTGGGTGGATGGAATCAAATGAAACTTTGCATGGTTATAGACGTTAATGAATACCATAAGTGAGCTTCATACATGAGTGACCTATATGTAGCAGGTCAGGGCTCAAAGGTTATCAAGTGCAGAACATACGAGAAGCGCTAAAATATCGACCTTGCTCGTGCAAAATGCTAAGTCTCCGAAGATTATTAAGCCAGGTCCATGCTTCTTGGGTGGAATGTTGCACTGGAGTTCCTCCATAATTATACAAATAATTTAGCGTTTTGAAACTCACTCCCAGTCAGTGACAAAGCTTGGTTCACTTAGAGCTGGCCATCATTGCCTATGGGATTGTCCATCTGCCAGTGTGGGTTTCTTTGTCCTCATTGGTGACTCCAACCTGTGACTGATTTGTAAAGCAGGATAACACCATTTTTTATCGCTGCAGAAGCGACCACTCTCACCCAAAGCTTCAGAAGCTTGTGTAGGTGTGGAAGGCATTTAAGTGTGTGTTAGGATGTGGATGTGGATAGCATTATACTGGATGTGTTTGTGACTAAGCCCGTACTCTCATCGGTTAAGGAATCTATCACTTGAGAGTAGAAAATTAAGCAGTGCAGTTGTACACCATTTCATGTGACTTCACGTGTTGACCTACCATCAAGGTTCACCCAGTAATGTATACAGACTCTCTCAGGCCTTTATTCTTGTCAAGTAAGGAGACTCTGTAGCACCTCTTCCTTAGCTATTTACTTTTGGATGTGGCTTGTTAATATCCATTTCCACGCTATTTATGCAGGGCATAGCGTTGTCAAAAGGATTTAAAAACAGAATATGCTGTAATGTGTAATAAGCAAATTAAATCGCATAGAAAAAGGTGTTAGGAAGCTTCCTTAGTCGACGAGATTTCGGGCCCATGTTATTTCCTTATCAATGTAAACAGGATTGGAAGACATTTTAACATTTTCTCGGGATATAAAACATTAATGACATCAATGATTGCTCAATGAGAGGCTAAAATACCAAAACATTTGTATAGTTACTGGGAGTATCAGAACTGATACTGATAATAATGATCTCGTTCTCGATTTGTAAGTAACAGAAGTTGGATTACACACAAGATTTCCTCTGTGGTGCAGGATGCATGAATTTAAGAAAATAAATAAATAAATCGGCCTTAGGGTCACAAAATTACCATAATACTTTCTGTTTGGTAGGTCCCTTTTTGCAAAATAAGAGTAATTGGATTTTTAACAATGTCTTCGAGTGACTGTATGGGCATGGGAAAGTATCTGACGGCCAGGAGGGACGTCAGGTTGCCGGCGTAGCTCCGCGTTACCACCAGCGTGGCCAGCATCCACACACCCACCACCACACGCTCACACCACCACCACCCAATCCTCTCACTCACATCTGCAACAACACCAACACCAATGATGTCAGAACAAAACGGTTTATATCTGGACACAACAATAAAGACTTGTTATATAAAAATGACATTAAATTTCATGTCAATTTTGTCCATCCATCTCCTGAACAGCCATTTTGTAAACCCCAGACTGTGTGAACATCTTCATGAAATAATTAAGCGGTGATGCTCATGGTGTTAATCAATAACAAATGGCTAAAAAATCTGGACAATTCGTCAGTCTTGAAGATATCAAGAGTAAATGTCTCGCAACAGTCTGAATACAGCCTGAAACCTTCTAATATCAAATATGAAAAGAAAAAACATTACTGAAACATCATTTTTGTATGTCTTGGAGAACAAAAGTTTGAAAAAAAGGACAAGTGCAACTCACCCTGTTGCATCAACACTCGAACACAGGTAGCGGTGTTGATGAACAGTCTCTTCCAGTGCGATGCATTCAGAGGCAGGCAGTGTGGCAGGAGTTGCAAAGCAGTGAGCACCATCATCAGTGTCACCAGGATGCCCACCCACACTAAGGGATCTAATGGCTGCAGGAAGCTCCAGGAATCCACCTCACCCTGTCCTCGACCCCCCAGGATGCGTGCGTTGCCAAAAACTATAGGATAGGCAAAGTCGACTGCTGTAGCGCGTTCCAAGGAGATGGCAAAGTACCCCAAGCCAATGTCCGCCTCCTAGGTGTGATAATGATGATGAAAATGAATTATCTGCTGCATCAGGGACAGTATCGTACAAACGATCACACACACACACACACACACAAACAATGCGGTCTGCATACCGGTATACACACACACACACACACACACACACACACACACACACACACACACACACACACACACACACACACAATTCAAAACTACAGTAAGACAATGAAAAGTTATAGAATTTTCTCAGGTGGGACAAAAGAGCTGTATATTTGACAGAATGAATATGGGGAATATGTTGGAAGTACAGTACCTTATATAATATTGACTTAGCAGTGAGATATGAGACAGTAAGATTGAGATATGGAGTGTGAGTGTAGTAGACATTGTTAACATGGTGAATTCTTAAAAAAGAATTGGTGTGCAGAGAACATACATATCAGAGAGAGAGAGAGGGGGGGGGGGCCATAAATGAGGAGGTGGGAGAGTGTGCGTGGAAATTTTTGGGCCATTGGTGCCTGGACATCCGAAAGAAATGCGTGTGGAACTGAGTATACTGCAATGATGAAGGAATGAACATCATTTCTGTAACAAACATGAAGTGAATTGATCTATGAGAACACAGAGTTATTAACAGGATATGACTGCGGAAATACCACACCACTTTTTGCATTCGTGTGTCACATCAGAAATGTGGATAACTAGGCGTATTAAACAAGTGTGCAAAATTAAACATTATTTCCTATTTATGAATAACAGCAAAATTCTAATTATTGTTTACCTCCGAAGATAGTTTATTTGTCAGTATGTATATTAATACTGATTATAATTAATGTTTAAAATAGAAACATACCTTCCTTTGTGTCATTCCAATCATGCCTGACCAGGAACCATCCGGTCTCTTGGCTCCCCAGGCACCATCATCGGGCGCGACAAACGTGAAGCTGAAAGGCACGAGACGAGATGCACTGTATACTCAGGCACACAGAAGATATGGTTCGCTTCAGGCAGTCCGGCCTTAACTTTAATAGAATGACATATCTATATTCTGTAATTACACTGGTTTAGAAAGGTATTGTATACAGTAACGTAGATACAAAATAAGGAAAGATTGACTCTCCCATTTACTGAAGGGTTAGTGAAAGACACATACCAAAACAAATAGTATGTCTATTTCCCAGTGGTTCGGATTTTTATTATTATTTTTATTTTATTTTTTTTTGAGAGGGGACATAAATGGCACTTATTTTCCAGGCAAAATATGGACTTCAAGGGAAAGGACATGTGTAAAAAAAAAAAGTAAACGTATTTTAACGCACTTGAAGTTCATAACTTCGGTTATGCCTTCCAGTAAAGTAACTTCAGGACTGAGTATAATGACTCGCTTTCCCCCTGGTGCCTCTGGATCATCCACCACCTTGGTCACGTAGTTAGGCAGAGGCACGCGAGCCACTGTCAAGTGAGTTCCATCGGAGAATCTACAGGCAGATGATAATTCTGTTAGAGATTGCATGTATTAATTAAAATTTGGAGCAGTTGAACCTTTCAGAAGGAAGAAACCCTTAATTCTAATATTATTAGAACGGTTATACAATCACTGCTTCAGAAAATGAGGTCTTTCTTAGACTGAATATTACCTTCCGGCAACAGTAAGACCGACAGAAAACTGATTATCACAGGGACTGAAAAATGGTAGAGCAATGTGTGAATGGCTTGCCTCTGGGGTGAAGATCACATTTTCGAAGGCTACAGTGATGAGTGACTGGGTTATGGCTCATTTCACAAGGTTGTCTCTTGATAGTTCTTTTACTGTGACAATTATCTCCCAATATTTATGAACCATGTCTACACATTTTAATGTAAGGAACATGGTGATGATATCAAGTAAATTTGCAATGGATTAATGCATGCAGATGATCGACTCAGTACATGGAGAACTTTTCATCTTTTCTTTTTTGTGTTTCTTGTTGCTAAATCTTGTACAACCTATCCTTAAGGCAAACATTTAAAAGATTATCAAAATTACATTTCTTGTCAACGAAGGTTGTGGTCCGGCCGTCAATTATTTGGGTGAAAAAAAAAAAAAAAATCTCTAACACCTCCCTAACACCTCTTCCCAATGATTTATTTTGCATATTACACTTTGCCGTCCTCTTCTGTGTTACTTAAACCATTCTAATATCGTCACACTGTACAAATTACGTGCAAAACTATATTAGGCAGCTGTATCCAAAAATGGTCGACAAGGAAGAGATGCTAGGGAGTTCCCTCAACTATCTTATGAACTAAAGCCTCATATACCTGATAATTTACCTATTGAACTTGTCAGGGAATGGAGGTTGGTGAAATTCGATCATTAAACTCTCCTTATTCCTGCAAGTGGCACTTCGCAATGGCTGGGCTTCTGGCTTCACATACGGCAAATATACATACACACTGCATCTGGAAAGTGATCAACACAGACGTAAGGTTATTCATATGATGAGACAAAAAATGACTTAAGATGTGTCGTGACATTTTCAGTGTATTGCTACTGACCCACGTGGACGTGACGAGGTGTTGAGTATGATGAGCATGGAATTGGTCATAGCGAGGGTTTTGTGAAGGTGGTGGAGGCGATGCAGTGGGAGACGAGAGAGAACAACGAGTCTCGTGGACCACACCAACAGACGTTCCCTTTGAGACCATTCAGCGAACGTGGTGAGGAAGGCTGGGTCATCACTCACCACCACCACTGCCACGGACCTGGACACCTGCCGTAGCTGTAACACTTTCTCTGTTAGAATTTAATGGCGGGAGCTGCACATACATGACCTGTAAAGTGAATTATTGACCCACATATATAGCTCTTAACATCACTACACTCTTTTTGCTCTAACTTCATCTAAAATTGACATCTCCCCATCTTGAGCACTAAGTCGTAATAACAGATTAACACAATAATATGATGCTGTTCATGAAGAAGTGCTATGGAAAGAACATAGAGCCACTGAGCTACTTTAAATAAACTTTTTTTTTTCTTTTTAATAACAGAACGGAGGAAGGAAAAACAAATGGGTAAAAAACAAATAATTCATACACCAGATTACTGGTGTCCTCTGTTCATAAAATATCTGTAACAGTTAGACTTGAACAGTTGTGGGTTGAAATTTGGAGGAAAACAACTCTGGGGAAGCGAGTTCCAGAGAGATGCAGTTCGGGGAATGAAAGAATTCTGATAGGCAGAAGTTCTGCAATATGGTTGAGTGACATTCCAGTTATGAGCGCTACCAGATGCCCGTGTAGCACGAGGGAAGGCATGGAGAGGTGGCACCATGGACGCAACTTCGTCTGAGCATTTGCAAAAAAATATCTGTAAAATAATGCAGTGGAGGCAACATTCCTTCTTACTTGCAGGGGAGGTAGTTTATATGTAATGGCAGGGTTGTTAATGATTCTAACAGCTTTATTCTGAATTTTGTCTAGTTGTCTTAATGCAACCTCACCACAACCATTCCACAAGGGTGAGCAATATTCAAGCTGAGAGCGCACATGACTCTTATAAATTATAGCTAACTGCTCATCGGCAAAGAACTTACGGACTCTGTACAATAATCCAAGTTTCTTTGAGGCGGTTTTAGCAAGTGATCTGACATGAGAGGTCCAGCTGAGGGCACTGTTAAGTGAGACACCAAGAATTTCAATACTTTTGGAGATGGGAATATTAGTAGCACTGAAGGTAATGTACGAATCTCGGAATATCTGTGTATTAGTAAACTGTATATGTTTAGTTTTACTAGCATTAAAAGAGACAAGGTTGTTTTGTCCCCATTCACTGATTGTAGATAGATCTTGATTTATGGAGATGGCTGTACTGAGTTGAGAGGTAGAGATATTAGACTTTGTAAATGGATGTCTGAGTTTGAATGAACTATGTAGTGTTGAGTCATCTGCATATGAGTGAATGGGATTGTGAGTGACAGATAAGAGATCATTAATATGAACCAGAAATAGGGTTGGCGCCAGAACTGATCCCTGCTGCACGCCGGCGTTAATTGAGTGGAAATTCGAATATACATCATCTACTTTTATTTTCCTGTCACTAAGATAAGAAGAAATCAAAGGAACAAAAGACGTTAGTCCATAGCAAGGGAGTTTGGACAGCAGGGAACGGTGCCATACTCTGTCGAAAGCTTTAGAGATATCAAGAGCTACTGCATGAGTTTCTTCAAAAAGATCAATTGATTGATGGATGGTATGAGTTAAGAGATTGAGTATGTCAATGGTGGATCTTTCGTGGCGAAAACCGTATTGTCTATCGCTAATTAAGTTGTTGGATTCAAGATGGTTAACAATATGCTTATTAATTAAAGTTTCAAATACCTTACCAAGAGAAGATGTGACAGCTATTGGTCTGTAATTGGAGGGGTCAGACGAACTTCCTTTCTTCGGAACTGGGTGGATATTGGCTTCTTTCCATGAATTTGGGACAAAAATCTGGTCCAAGATAGCGTAAAACACCCATGATATATATTATATTGGAGTGTTATACACTTGACCACGAATGTCTGCTGAAAATCCTGTTTAAAAAATCCAAATACATACGAAAATAATGGATTCTTAATGGACTGTGCAAAATAAAAGTACAACAAATAATTCTTTACTAAAGTGGTATTTCTTGAGTTTCATACGATTCCCATATGGTAGTAGTAATAAAATGCAAAAATCATATATTTGAAGTTTCCTCTGCAAACGAAGTTCTTTTGGAGCTGAAATATATTGTCAGAAGGTAAATCAGACAAATAATAGAAGAATCATTGTAGTAAATGTGGTTTTGTTATGTACTATCTGGACAATGATCAGTAGTGACCAGTATAAAGTAATCACCAGAATGCTTCATGGGTTGTAAGCTGCATACATGATTTATTCATGGTTTCAATATCATGTTTATATTATACGGAACTTTTCAGAATATTGTCAGTCGAATGTACGAACATAGAAGTAGTTCCGTGAGAACTATATTGCCTCTCTCAAAACCAGAACTTGTGTAGATAAAAGACCATAGTTTTAACCCATCAATGGTTGGGATCTATACAGACACAGACGCAGTACATCCATCTCTGTGTGAAGTAAAATCAAACCAGGCTTGTTATTTTGTAACCCTTACCGAGCCGGCCTCTGGTCAGTTGGTATGACTATGTAGATATTGATTTCGATTTTACATGAAGCATCAAGAGGGTTGAATCGAAACGTATCAATGCATCGCAGCTTGTGTGTGCCTTATATTAGGAGTATTTACAGTACAGATACAATAGTGTTTTGTAGAGTACGAAAACAATATGAGGTGCCATGACACTGTTGTATTTAAGTGTAGTGCATGCAAATAAAAATTCTGTACACTTCTACCCACGTTTTATATCTATATTTATTTAGCTAGCTAGCTATCTACTTTTCTTCGTGGCAGCATTACCCATATTCTTTGGATAATCTCTATTTTTTTTTTTTACGATACAAGTATCAGATTCTACACAGACAGCTACTGTTACCTCCACTAAGATGTTAAACCACATGAATATAGAACTCTATATGCATGTGTTATGGCATTTTGGTGGTGACTGCATTGTCTGTTGTAGGCTTTGACGTAGGTATGCGCTTTCTGAGTGCTATATTCATGTTTAATCAGTTCTGAATAACAAATACAGTACAGTAATACTATCTCCAAATACTGTAATGTTGCAAATACATTCATACTCATTAAAATGACAAAAAATACACTCATCAGAAGTCCTGTAGCCTTTCCAGCTTTATCTCCATAATTTTTGAGACTCAGTGTGGTGAATCCGCAGCAATCCGCATTGGATAAACTGAAAGGATTTATGTTACACTGAAGAGGAAATTACGGTTTAATAACCAAAATAAATCGCTTGTGAAAAGATGTGAGGGAGCTTCCGTAACCGAGGAGAATACCGACTCTAGTCACATAATAATTTCACCCACGTCTTTTGCATTGGATTCAGGACATCGTACAAAGTAAAGAATTCATGAGGGTTTTTAAATTTTAAGTACACTCATAATTTTTTTCAAAATTGTATAAAGACAGTATAGAGCAGTATATGTCCCACCCTCCTCAGCCTTAATGTGGCAGTGACCTACCCGCCTCAGCAGTAACGTAACAGATACCTACCCGCCTAAGCAATAGTGAGACAGATACCTACCCGCCTCAGCAGTAACGTAACAGATACCTACCCGCCTAAGCAATAGTGAGACAGATACCTACCCGCCTCAGGAATGATATGACAGTGACCTACCTGGCGTGCCTGGCCGACCACCTGGGACATGTGTACCTGTGTCACGTTATCGTCCTGGCCGCCCACACCCACACCAAACACACCCACACCCAACCACGCCGTCACGTCAGCTACACCAGCAAACTGCAGGATTAGGGTTAAACGAGCTTAGATCCGCCTCGTATATTACATAAGTCATTATATTCAAGATTAACTACTACTTAATATCACTGCCCAGATTACTATCATATGTGTCAGATATGAATTTATATAAAAATGAATAACATGTAAATAGCCCATCTATTTATGATGCTTGACTCCTACCCACCCAACCTACACATCATGAAAAGAAATAACAGGTCTAGAAAATAATACCTACTAGTGAATTTCTCTCCGTGATAAAAGTAACACAGAGGTCCTGTGACGAAGCTTGTAACACGGCATTCAGTATCTCCACCATCGTCACAACTGAGCTAATGTCGTCTGCACCTTCAAAATTATTATCCTTATTATCATCACTTATCCTGGAGTGATCCTGTTATCCCCTTCAGGAGAAGAGGCCTTCATTACATCAAACTATATACCTGGGAAGGCTGTAATCACATGGGGCTGAATTCTTGTCGGAGAAGGAAACTCACTAGCACCTCTTCCTTTGGGGGCGTCCACATGTGTGCTGGACCAAGTGCTGGCAACATGAAAACAACACAATAACATTAAGTTGTAAACAAGCTAGGAACAGCAGCTTCCAGATCGTGCTGGCAACATGAGGATGAAGTCCCAGCTGTTTTGTATGGACACACTTATTGCATCATCTCTGTTGCCAGTAAATTCATAGCTGTACAGAACCATGTTTGCATACAACTGTCCAAATACTGCTGCATACATATATCCAAACATGGTGCCAGCTGTGTTGTCAACACATGTTCCAAAACACGTGTGGACGCGCCCTTGGCGATTGCTTTTGTTTATGGCTGGTTAAGGTCCTTTCGTACGTTATTTATGCAGAGTATGGCGATACTGGAATGATTTATGCAACACGAAGAAGGACAGTAAGCTGTAATAAGCAAAATAAATCACTTTGGAAAAGACGTTAGGGAGCTTCATTAACTGACGAGAAAACAGGACATGACAATGATAAGTGGAAAAATGATTACCTCCTTTGCTTCTATAGATTCGTCGTAAGCTGCATGAAAATGTCACCGCTCAGTTTCGTTCTGGTTCATCATCGTTGCGTAAAGATCTGTTTCATGGTTTTATATGTCACTGGTCACACTAACTGAAACGTCATTATTATTTAACGGTGTATCTCGAGACCATTTCGTCGAAGTTCTCATGGAAAGTGCAATACAGTGAAGATACTACATGGGTCTACGTCCAGCCGTTTCATTTGTGCTTCTGATAGTGCATACCGCATAATTCTTGGATCCTTATTCTCCTCATTTAAAGAAGTCCCCAAACACCTTTTCCTAAGCTACTTATTTTGATTATGAGGCCTTACTGTCCTTCTCTTGTTACCTAAATCATTCTAATATCGCTATACTCAGCATAAAGAATATTTACAAGCAGTATCCAAAAATAACTCTCCAAGGAATAGGTGCAAGGGAGCCTCCTTATTCAGCGAGGATCCGTGCCTTGGTCATTCATGTGGCTGCTGGCAGAGGGAGGGAAGTTTGCGATTCTCTTGGTACATTCAGTGTTTCTCCCTACACACAGTATTATCAGTGTCACTTCCTACATTCAGTATTTTTACTGTAGTGTCTCTTCCTACACACAGTATTATCAGTGTTTCTCCCTACATTCAAAATTATCAGTTTCATCAGAGTTATCAGTATTTTCAGTGTCTCTCCCCACAATCAGTATCGCCAGTGTCTTATCAGGGAGGATGAACTGTTGCTTGAAATAATTATAAAAAGCTTTGCGATATGACATATAAGGAGGAAGTATGGAAAACAATACTTTAAAACCCAGAAGATCAGATAGGTCATAGAGCTTATTTATTTATTTATTTATTTATTTATTTATTTATTGTACTCTACAGTAGGCATGGATTTAACAGCCCTCCCAAGGTCCAGTAGTCCATCCTTCTGCCATGCACCTTCCACATGTTACCATTTCGGTGCTAACACCCACCATCCATACCGAATACATTCAAGGGGTCTCATACAGGACTGGTGTATTGGCAGTAGTACAACCCTGCCTATGACAATGCACGCATAGTCATGGGCATGCCCTCAAGCAATCCCTCCCTTCCCCCTTCCTCCTCCCTCCCATGAATAGTATTGTGCATGCCCTCAAGCAATCTCTCTCGCCCTTCCTCCTCCCACCCATGCATTGTACTGGGCATACCTGATACTATGTCTGTAACATTGGGCATGCCCACAAGCAATTTCCCCCGCCCCTTCAATTATTAAGTCACATACCTCCTGTCCAAATCTAAGCAGGCTGAAAATGTTTCAATCACGAGAGCACACGCGTCCACCTCATACTGTGGGTACTTAGAAAATAACCAAGGGAAAGGCGAGACTGAGTGAGTGAGTGGCCTTGACCTACTTTCATAGCCGAGTAACTTTCACCGAGCAAAACACTCCCCTCTCTCTCTCTCTCTCTCTCTCTGACCCATCCGTATCAGTAAACTCAACCCCTCCCTTGATGACCCAGGAGATATCAGACTTTGACCAATATTCATTGCCCACTAGCTTTCACTTGGAGACAATAAACAATAACAGGGTAATCTCAGGCATTCCTATGATGACCGTTGGTGATAAATACAAGAAAACACCTCACACCTCCCTCTCTATTCTCTTCATTTTTTTCTTATCCTCTCTGTTACCACAGTCAAAATCACTATATGACTAGAATTAACACCACTATTTTTTATCACAGTTGGAAAAATAATTAGTGACTCTCTCTCTCTCTCTCTCTCTCTCTCTCTCTCTCTCTCTCTGTGTGTGACTCATCCATATCGGTAATCTCAACCCCTCCCTTGAAGACTCCAAGTTATCACACCTTGACCAATTTTCATAGTCCACCAGCTTTCACTTGGCGAAAATAATAACATGGTAATCGCAGGCACTCCCATGATGACCGTGGGCGATAAATACCAAAAAAACACATCTCACTTCCCTCTCCCTTCTCTTCATTTTTTCTTATTCTCTATGTTACTAGAGTCAAAATCACTATACAGCTACTGTAGAATAACACCACTATTATTACCGTGGTCAGAATAAAAATTACTGTCTGTCTGTCTGTCTGTCTGTCTGTCTGTCTGTCTCTCTCTCTCTCTCTCTCTCTCTCTCTCTCTCTCTCTCTCTCTCTCTCTTTCATTCTGTTTTGTCCCTAATTTATTTTTATCCTCTCTATTACCACAGTCAAAATCACTATACAGCTACAACTAACACCACCATTATTACCACGATTGGAAAATTAATTAAACAAATTAAATGGCTAAGAGAAAGAACAATAAGTAATCTCCCTTTGTGAGAGTGTGTGCATCTGTAAAAAATCTGACCACATCTCGGTAGGACCTATGGAGCTTACAGTTGGTAACTGAGGCACTGAGGATTTATAAAGTCAGCAATATACTCTGGGGTTCCCTTTCATCACGGTATGTCTAGAGACCCGCTGCGGCAAATATCGCGGCAAGATTAACATCTGTGAAATGTCCAGGTTGTGAGAGATTTGTAAATCTGTTCTTTAATCGGTATCAGACAGTCCTGTTTACAAGGTAGGTAATCATAAACACTGAAGAGTGAATACCCTATATGATTCTTATTTTTAATGGTCTGTATACCTCTTATTGTTAATGGTTCTACATTATAAGGAAGAAACCTTAAGGAAAAAACACTGCTCCTCACAGGTGGAATAGGGGGAACTTCAAAGCAATTAAGATGACCCGATCTCCCTGGAAACACATCAACTAGCAAAGGTGATGGAGTTACAGCCTCTACAAGCACGGAGGATGGGACTACCACCCCTACAATCAGGGAGGATTGGGCTACCACCCCTACAATCAGGGAGGATGGGGCTACCACCCCTACAATCAGGGAGGATGGGGCTACACCCTCTACAAGCAGGGAGGATGGGGTTACACCCTCTTCAAGCAGGGAGGATGGGGCTACACGCTCTACAAGCAGGGAGGATGGAGTTACACCCTCTACAAGCAGGGAGGATGGGGCTACACCCTCTACAAGCAGGGAGAATGAGGCTATACCCTCTACAAGCAGGGAGGATGGGGCTACACCCTCTACAAGCAGGGAGGATGGGGCTACATCCTCTACAAGCAGGGAGGATGGGGCTACACCCTCTACAAGCAGGGAGGATGAGGCTATACCCTCTACAAGCAGGGAGGATGGACATACACCTTCATCAACTCTACTCACAACATTAAGCTCTAGAATATTTTTTGATGTCCTCTTACATGAGGTCAGATATAGGCCACCAGGAGATTATACTCAGGACCCTGTAGTGTTCTTAACAGATTTTGCTACATTTTTCAGTCGACATATTCAAAATGTAATGAGGCAGATACAAGTACCATCTGTTGGTATATACTTAGTCCTGGCAGTTATATTACGACGGGAACCTGTTTTAGAGGAGGAAGATATAACCAGAACTTACTATATTCACACTCCACGAGTTTCCATTACTCTCAACACTATAGGACAAACACTGGAGGAGCTGAAACATTACATATTAAATCACATAGAAAATGTCCTATTTGACACTGGGGGGAGTGGCTTAATATTAGACAACACCGAATAGCTTGAAATCAACATCATAAAAAATGGTGTTCCTCAGTCTATAGGTACGTACGTAGAATTCCCCACAAGAGTATGAGGAATCACGTAGATCTTTAATGCTCGACCTATAACAGGAGTAGATAAAGATGCTTGTATAATACAGTGTTTGGCTGCTCACAAGACATTTTCTGTCCATAATAAATGGAGAGATATGCAGCGTTGAGTGGATTTATGGGAAACGTGTTGTACTCTGATAACGTTTCCTCAAGGGAAAGAGATTTCTTGGTACTCCCTTGATCATTTAGAATATCAAAATCCATTATATATTAATATTTTTAGCTTGAACGATATACATCCCTACGATTTGGTTATAGTCAGAATATGGAGCAAGAAGTATAAGGACAAAGTAAGTTTACTTTTATTAGACAACAAACACTGTTGTCTGATTAAAGATTTATGGAGATTTCTTCAGGCTCCTATATACCTGTAAATGCCAACCTATGAGTCCCTTCTTCTGTGAAGTGTGCTTTTCGGAATTTACTGGGGAGGAGAAGGTTTCACATTCACAATTTTGCTTTTCCCAATAGAAAGAAGTAATTCCTGAGCGAGGTCCCATCATTAAATTAAAAAATTGGTGGAAAACAGTGTCCCCTGATTTTGTGTGCTTCTGTGATTTTGAAACCCAATTGAAGGATGGGGGTGAAAAGGATCATATTGCCAGTACACATCACACTATAGCATATGCATATATCATTGTGGATAGAGATGATAATTTAGTAGATTTATATACATACACAATGTTGGGCCCGACGCAGCCACACATTTCATAGATAAAGTAACTCTCTCTTATGAGCGGTTACAAAGTCACCACCAATTTCCCATCCATATGACACACGAGGATGAGGAAAACTTTCAAAGGCATATGGTGTGTCAGTTGTGTGAGTCAGCATTTGTTGACGGTAGTGACAAACACAGACATCATCTCCACTATAAGCAATTTAACAATTATGTTGGGGTTCTGTGTAGGAAATGCAATATGCAAATAAAAGATAACTCTAATAGACTAATTAGCATAGCTAACAATATGAGTTATGATTTAGGGCTAGTCATTAAGGAAATGAACCAAGACCTTCTCAATAACCTGCTTTGCAAAACAGGCACTTAACCCACTGGCACCCAGTGTTCTCAATATAGGCCGGAACTGGACATTTCAAATTTTAATAAAGAAGGGAACCCCGGAGTTGGGACCTATGAGCTTCACGACTATTAGCCGACAGGCGGAGGGCGGTACACCTATCACCCTTCCAGCAAAATCCCTCACATAGGAAATCTGGGAGCCAATGGGTTAAGTTTTTGAAGGTTTATATTGGCAAGCTGAGAGTCACCGATAGTTATGGCATTATGGGTGGAAGTCTTGCTGATTTGGCTAAGGTACACATTCAGTCTGGAAATTTTCTCAAATTCACTAAGGAAATACTTGGAGAAGTAGATGAATCCTCAACAGAAATGCTAATTCCTGGGAAGCAAGTATTTCCATATGATTATCTTTCTGAGACTGATAGGTTTGAAGATCATAGCTTACCACCCATTGATGCATTTTTCCAGTTCATTAAAAGGAAGCTGCATTACTGAGGAACAGTTTGATCAAGCATCAAAAGTTTGGTCAATGACAGGTTGCTCTAGTTTGAAGGACTATATCATGTTGTACCTTAAAGTAGACTGTGGTCTACTAGCTGATACGTTCACAAACTGGCGTAGAACTTTGCAGCAACAATACCATTTAGATATAGTTAATTATAATTCCCTCCCTTCATTTGGCTTCGATATCTGGCTGAAATCTTCAAAAATAGAAGTTCAGCTCATCAGTGATAGGTCGCTGATTCAGGTCATTCAGAATAACATCCGAGGTGGTTTCACTATGGTGGTTCCCCGCTTCATGAGAGCTAATGACGAATTCACCAACTCGAATTTGAACCTACAACACAAACTTCAAAATTTAAAAGTTATTTTGACATTAATTCACTCTATGCCTCTAAAATGACAGGATCGCTTCCCATTGGTGATATAAGAAGCTTAGTGACAGCGAGATAAAAACACTTCTTGATAAGGGAATTGAAAGGCAACCTACTGACGGTATGTCTGGGTACTGGTTTTGTGTGACACTCTGCAGAGGTTGCTCGGTTAACAGATGATATTCCTCTGGGTTTAGAGAAAAAAAATATATAATGATCGTAAGGGGATGGGTCCATTATGATGTGCCAGGGGTAAACCAGCTCTGGTGTCGGGCCCTGCTGCGGATGTCACTGACAGCACTGCGCAGTTGACCCTCGTGCGGTGTGGTGCGGTGAGGATCTGTCCCTTCTCCCCTTTGGGGCTAAGATGCGAATGAATGTGCTTTGAGTGGATGAGTAAACTGGGAGTGTGTTGTCCTGTTTCGGCTACCTCCCTTTCCTTTGGGGAAGCAGCCCAGGTATATAGATGGATTGGTAGATGATGATCGTTCACCCTATTCTAAACAGCTATTTAAAAAGGAAGGTAGAAAATATCCCAAATTTAATATAAAAAAACTTGTAGGTTCTCATTCAGCAAAGTACAGTTATCTTATTCTGTAGCTCTACCTTTGCCGCAGTTGAGTCATGGGCTGAGATTAGCTACAGTGATCTCAGTGTTCACCTTTAGACAAGAACTATATTTAAAAGACTACATAGAACTAAACATTCAACTAAGAAATAATGCCTCAACAAAATACAACGAAGCTAGGTACAAACTAATGTCAAATTCATTGTTTGGGAAAACTTTATTCAATCCCCAGAGGTATGCCACCAAAACTAAAATCTGACGACCTAAAAAGTGTTAGGAATCCTTTCTTCAGAATGATAATACCCTTAAAAGAAAATCGAGTAATAACCATCTCTCAGTCTCCAAAAATAGAATTGTCTCGTCCCCAGTTTGTGTGATTTCAATTTCTTGAGTTGTGCAAGATGAAGATGTATCAGTTTTGGTATGATGTTCTCAAAAAACATAGTGGGGATAGAGTAAAAGCAGTGTACTCAGATACAGAATGTTTTGTATTTTCACTTGAGTTCGAAGATAATTCAGTGAGTTACAATGGTATCCTCTTGTAGACTGGATAGATTCATCTAATTTCAGTCCCCAGGATCCTTTGTACAGCGATGAACGTAAAGGACAATTGGGTCTGTTAAAAAAGTGAGGTAGGGGAGAATCTGATAGTTGAAGCATGTTGTCTGAAGCCAAAATTATACTCCTTACTCCTGCACTCAGGTACAGAGATGATAACTGGTACTGGTAAGGGTATTCCTAGTTATGACAGGAAAAAACTTCAACATCAAGAATACAAAGACACTCTTCTGGGGACCAATAAGACTAATATGTTAAAGCCACCAGTATATCTAATCGCCAAGGACAGATCACCACGTTGTCAGTAAACAAGAAAAGGTTGAATGAATTTTAAGATAAACTATATTATTTGTCTACTACCCAGTCAGTCAGCTATGGTCATCCTTTGGCTAACAATACTCAAGTAAATGCAGGGCAAGAAGAAGAAAAAGAAGAAGACAAAGATGAAGATGATGAAGAAGAAGATGATGATGATGATGAAGGAGAAGAAGAAGAAGACGAAGAAAGAGATGGGAAGGAGCTTCCATCTCTGTGGGGGTCACGACTCATCCCCATTATCCAACAGTATTTCCCATGCAAGCGAAAACTGGGGCCTGAGTTATACGACAGACAAAGGAAAAAGAAAAATGGTAAATATTTCCTAGATTGGGAAGCTACTTCATGATCTATGTGGGTGTTTGTATCATTCTTTTCATAGATAATTTGTATGCAGATCCTATAATCGAATACTGTATATACTGTACTAAAAACCTTTACCGATAATTTGTAAATAGTCTGCAGTGTTCATGTTTTATTTATTAGGTGATGACAGTTTAGTTATCTTTCAGTGAGTGTTTGAACAGCATGGAGAACGTTTATACATCAGAA
This sequence comes from Coenobita brevimanus, assembly GCF_032717465.1. Taxonomy (NCBI): domain Eukaryota; kingdom Metazoa; phylum Arthropoda; class Malacostraca; order Decapoda; family Coenobitidae; genus Coenobita; species Coenobita brevimanus. The sequence goes on along the minus strand of NC_136983.1, from coordinate 39,664,387 downwards.
AAAAACATATTTCGTGATCCTCCCAGAATTTTTGTGGCGGGGTTTTCAAACTTGGGAATAACCGTACTGATATCTAAACTCATCAAATACTACGAGAAGAAGTTTTCAAAAATATTTATCTGTGGTGTAAGCTATCGCCCTCTTCAAGATGATCCAATAATTGGTCGTAAAGTTTCTGTGAACAAAGATATAATTGACCCTTCAGTATACTCTACTCCACAAGGAAAATCACTGCTCATATTAGATGATTTGTACGTAAAGGCCATGCATAGTCAGACTGTAACCGATGCTTTCATCAAGGCACGTCATTCAGACCTAAGTGTTGTATTAATATCTCAAAACCTTTTTATGAGAATCCCTCTTCTCGTGACGTATCCCTTAATGCTAGACATTTTTTTTTTTCCTACGAATGTGTGACTTGTGTTAGGTGGAATGTTTAGCTCGGCAGATATTTGGTAAACAACATGTGCCAGATATTCTCGAAATATACAAGCGAGCCTTTTGAATAAATGTTATGGGTATTAACTAATTGATTTATCTACAATAATTTCCCCACAACTGCAGTTTGGGTAAAACACTGTTGGAGAGCCTCCATGTGAAGTCGTCTATACCTATGGAAATTAATAGCTTACTTCGAAACATATACTATGATCCTACATCTGCATCCTTGGGTAGTATTGAAAAATTATATCGGGCTCCCCCCCCCAAAAAAAAAAACACACTAGTGACTAAAAGAGATGTAAAGAGATTTTTAAAAAGGTTTTAGAGTTTATGTATATAGAGTTTATTATACTCTGCATCAATAAAAAAAAAAAAAATCATCCTGACGAAACATTGTAGCGGCAGGACCTCGTATTACTCTGACATGTGACCTGGCTGATTTGCGGCAGTTACAGAGGGAAAATAACCATGTACAATATTTACTGGTATGTGTATATGTCTTCTCACGTTTCATATTTGTCCATTCTATTCAACGAAAAACTGGAGCTACCGTAACGAACGTTTTTTCAATCATTTTAAGTAAACCAGAATCACAGGATTGCTCAAGATTATTCATAGACAAGGGGACAGAATTTTATAACAAAACGCTGGAATCTTGCTTGAAGAGGAAGAATATTACTCTGCACAGTGTTTACTCACATAAGAGAAAGGCTAGCCTCTGTGAGGTGCCATAAGAACTCTGAAGCACAAAATTTGTCGATATTTAATTGCATACAACACTTTAAACTACCTACCCATACCAAGTAGGCTGGTAAGCATTTACAATCTCATCCCTCATCGAGGCTTGAAGGGCAAGACACCTAGTGAAATTCACAAGCTAACAAAGCCCAGATATTGGTGAAAGCAGTTTACATTAATGTATAAAAAGCCTATCAAACATAAAAAAAAAAAAAAGTTAGATCAGACTTGACTGTACGGGACTTAGTACGAATAGTGACTTCGTCCAGGAGTATGAACTTTGCAAAAGAGATATTTTCCATTACCAAAATACACAGAAGTAACTCAGGAACTTATACCTATGAGCTGGAAAACTGGGGTGGAGAAGCATTCAATGGAATATTTTACAGAGAAGAAATAATTCCTACTTTAGCCCCAGAAACCTACCCCATTGAAATATTAAGCAGACAGAAAAAGAAATATGGCTCTTTACAGTATTATATTCACTGAAAAACATATACAGATCGCTTTAATGAGCGGATAGATGTCTCAGAGATCCAGAAAACAATTGACCTCCTGCCATCATGAATTATTAAAAAAAAAAAAAAAGGAACCAAGCCAAACCTGGGAAGGAAATTAATTTCCAGGTGTCGCAAACCAGAATTAGACTGCTTATCAGAAATATTTGCAAATTTCTTGAAGAAATACTTAACAAGAGATACAAAGGTAATAAGAAAGCGTCGTCCACACCAGTCTGTAATTCGACAGATTGCTTTGAAACAAACACCTTTAAAGAGAAAAAGGCACATCCTTACCTCTACTACTGGAGGGTCAATTCTAAGCATCTTGCTACCCATTGCCACTACTATATCAGGGTGTCTTCTTAAATAATGACAGTCAAAGAATTCTGCCTAGTACCAAGGTCTCAGGCGGAAACCATTCTTTATACATCCGCCATTCAAAGACCCCAGGAAACTGCTTATCCTAAATCTTTCCATGTAATTGCTCCCAGTCTGCCTTCAAATACAGAACATCGTCACTCACTCGAGGACACAATCAAAATACTACTCAAACCAGAAGTCCATCAGTATGCTTTTGGTGTCTTATCATATTTACAACAACAACCTTTAGTACACTGGGATGATATGGGTAATTAAATGTCTCCATTTCGGAACATTAATATTATAGATGGAGGGTGAAAGACTGACGAAGAGAGTGTATGTGAGTGAGGTGGAGGGAGGGAGAGGGAGGGGGAGGCCGAGGATGAGATGGAGGGATGGGGTGGAGAGGTATATGAGAGAGGGGGGTGTGAGTTGGAAGCAGGGCAGTGAAATGGCGGGGGACAAGGCGACTTGGAGGCGATTTGTTTGTGGCCACCCCAAACGGGATTAAGGCGTCTGGCAATAGATAGATAGATGGAATATTATAGATGTAATTCAGTACTGGGTAACCCAAAACAACACGTTTGATTCAGGTAAAATAAATTACTTGCTGACTTGGGTGAAACTTGTAGATTTACCCGAGGCTTACATCAAGAATCCAAAGACAAAGTAAAAACTATTTGGGGGTGAGGCCACATCTCATCATAGAAAAATAAAGCAAAACTTTAAGAGGTGGGTCCCATATTAAGTCTTTCATTACAGCCTGCAAGAACAGTCTGCCTTGCGATCTCGAGCAGTATGGATGTCTGTCGGAGAGGCTTGCAAGTCATGATCAATTAAGGGAAATACGTTTGGCCCATGCTCTTGCTAGACATATGGCCACGATTATCAACTCCCCTTTTGGGGCTTAAAACAGACTAGTAAAAAATCTAACAGAGGATTACTATAAGCAAGATATAGATTTAGATGTTTCCACGCTAAGTCTGAATGAATAGGATATAGACACTCAACTTTAGTATTATCAACAACAATACCATCGCTATAGAGAGGTGGCTTCCCAATTTTTGTCTGCCAAGTCTTTCCTGGATGATGTTTGAGCCATACGACAAGAATTATATTTTACCCACTTAGGAAAAAAATAGAAAGGGGGACTTCCCCTTCCAGATACAGCCTTGAAAGAGATGAGTGAGTGAGTTTGTTGGTTACCACTCCTCATAAAAGGAGGGTCCCCAGGAGTTCAGCACTATACTTCACTCCTTACACTCACTCACACTTAAAGGGTCGGTATGGAGGATGAGGGTACTTTCATAAATGCAGTTCATGATGAAATAACTGACGATCAGTATGACGTCAGAGATAATGCCATTTGTCATATTGTGAATGCAGTGGGAGTACGATTTTACTGCCTTTGTGCCGTAATTTCTGAAAAGTACCCTTTATAATTACTTTAGGAGCCCACTGAGGACCTGGTTCTGAATAGAGATCAACCAGTTTGCCCAAGAGTTAATTTTAAGAACTTCTTACTATCATTACATTCAGGGTCTCCAACTGGACACTCTGAGTGGACGTGTGGGCAACTTAGCTCTATGTACTGAAGAGCTAAAACGTATCCTACCCCATTTAGGTATAAAAAATTATTCATACCTGCGGGAACTGGAAGTGGTCTAGGTGGGGATCTGTGGGCTTTAAAATATTTGCCTTGCTTTGAGAAGCTGGCGAAGTACTGCAAATGTATCAGCATAAATTGTACAGTTATTGATAGGAGAAATGACTGATCATAAACCCGCAGTCAGAGTACGCGAGTGGCATCCACCACAACAGCCACTACCATAGCTTCCACCACAACTACAACCTCTACCACAGCTTCCACCACAACAATCACAACCTTTGCCACAGCTTCCTTCCTACGAGGAGGTGTGGCTGGAGGATCCAGTGTTACTACCCCTCCCCCATCATAAACCACTGCAGCAGCAGCAACAACAGCAGTAGCAGCAGCAGCACCAGTTGCCCCTAATGGTTTGTAAGATGTTTTGGGGAGATGGTAAATAATACTAAGTACTGAAAAACAGATTTAGTTAATAACTTAAGACTTGTCAAAACTATTGCATATCCACTCTTGATTACTATTAGCAGTTAGTCATAACAGTGTGTAAGATGTTCGTGGGTGATAGTATGTAATTCGAAGTACAGTTTTTTTGTTGTTGTTGATAGAAATTCGAATGTAAGTTATTAATAAAGTAAAAACAAGATTTACAAATCACTAGTTTTCTTAACCTATAAAACAGTGGTATATAGTATTATTTTGTTAGTATGTATTCTACAAAGAAAACAGTCATGTCACTGATAGACACTGATGACATATACCTTTATCTCTCTTCCATTGCAAGTGGAGATGTTTACCCAGATAACAGCACAACAAACGTTCAGAATCGCATTATCCCACTGCAGCAAGATCCAAATCATGAATATGAAGTTGGGTTAAGTATTATTTTATTCCCAAAATATTAGTACTGTCTCATAAATGGTGATCCAGAGTGTAAAACTGGTTTTCATGCACGAATAAAGACATATGAAGACGAACACTATGAGTAAAATTTTTGTAATTATACACCAGAAACAAATATTGTTTCCAACTTGAGCTTTCGCAGATTAGTATCTATAATCGAATCCATTAACTATCAAATGCTGAAAGAACTTCAGGATAGTGCTGAAGAAACGTATGCTGAGTATTTCCCTTACCAGCAGATATTACACAATAATTACAACATAGGGTCTGTAGTTGTGGCTGATGCCAATCGTATATACACCGACTTCTCAAAATCCGTTGCTCCTCAAATTGCTATAGTGCTGGGGTTTGAGCCAGGAGTTCGTTATTCAGTATTTCAAAAAACTGAAAAGGAAAGTCCTCCATCCACGAATCCCAATCCCGTTGATGTTATAGGTCCATATCCACCCATATCTGATGATTCCAATGATTATTTATGTGTACTCTGACCTAGTACACCGTTCGCGATTCGGGGGGCAAATTGTGAATATTCTTGATGCTATACCCCTGCCGAATGATGTGACGAGTAAGGGTGTTAATCCTATAATGTACAAAACAATTAGTAGTTCAACCATAGGAAGTGTTGGCATAAAAATTACTAATCAGAATGGTGCACCAGTATATTTTGAAGACAATCACAGTCTTACCTGTGTTTTACATATAAGACGTAGGTAAAGATGTTTACAGATTTATTATTGTTTTTGACACCATGATGTGCATTACCCTGATTCCTCCTTCCAAAGACGAATTCTTGTTACCATTCAAAGACCCAGTCCTGCTCAAACGAGGAGGGGCTCTAAGTGATATAACTACTTTTAGGAGTTCAATATACTACCAACAGGGGGCTGGTATTATTTACATTCTAAGGGGCATAGGGAAACGGGTAATTCCTTTTTTTATGAAAAATGTTATTCCTGGAGCTCTGGGTATGGGACGAGGTGTACTCCAGGATGTATCTAGTGGCAAGGCAAATCTGAAGGACTTTCTGAAACAGAGAGGTATTACAGCCCTGAAAGGTGTCGCTCAAAGAGCTAGCATGAAAGAAGGACGTAAACGAAAGTCAAAAAGGAGGCGGAAATTACGGAAATGTTATTAAAAGATGTATTTGACTTAATATAGCTTAGTTAGAATAGTGATTTGATTCTGGCAACATGTCTCTTGATGTTGCTTCGGGAGTAGGAGTAAAATCCCCTCTCAGCAATTATTCAGCTTCCATATCAGAAATGTTTCCTCGTCCTCACAAAGTCTGGGTGATAGAGTCATCAATTGCTTCAAAGCAGGATATGGATATTCTACTCATAAATGATGGCTTTGATCAAAAAGTAACTGATAAATATGTAGAATTTCGCATACCTAGAGGTAATGGGTCATTCATTAATTTGTGCTCTCTAGCCCTTGAGTTGAAATTGCGAGTTACAGAAGCAGACGGAACTTCCATACTCGTAGATGATAATATAATGTTTGTGAATGTAATACTACAATATTTAAATCTGCATCTGTGTTTATAAATGAAATTCAGGTTGAAAATAACTATATGTATAATTATGCGGCCTTTATAAAATTGCTCACAACATTTAGTTCCTCCAAAGTAGGGACTTTAGGTAAAAATTGTTATTTACTCCATGGTGAAAATGGTACTGGGAATCGAGATACTTATACTGAAGACCATTTTGTTGGCCTCAGTGATCAGTGAAAAAGGTTTCTTACTCTAAGGAACATGGACTGCATCTATGTAGTCTGCTACTGATGGACTTAAATTGGTTGGATGGATATTTACTTGATAACACTGACGTCAATATTCAACTTGGATTTGCTAACCCAAGTTTTATTATCAGCACTGAGCATGATGGGGACAATATGAAGCTCCACACAGATCTGTGTAAACTGTGGGTTACTCGTGTCTTTCCTCAGCCGGCGGCCATGGCTCCACTTAATGCCTTGTTATCTGATCCAGGCTCGTTTGTGGAGTATGAGTATAATAAACAAGTGGTAAAATCATATGTCATTGCCCAAAATCAAAGTTCAGTGACTGTTGACAACTCTTGGGGGAACTGTATTCCACGCAAGCTGTATTTGTGCATAGTTGATATGGGGACATCTTCTGGATCGTATTATAAAAATCCTTTGTATATGACTCATGCTGACTTGTCAGGACTGGCTGTAAATGTCAATGGGAGATGTCTGTATAACTTCACAGTCTCTTTTTACTTATCAGTTTGCATCATTGTACCATTATACCTTGAAGGGTCTAGGTCTTAATCGAGATCACTTAACTATGAGGCCTATACCAAGGGAAGAATTATTTTATTTTTAGACCTATTACTTGAGGATGTTAAATATGCAACTGATCCTGAATTCACAGGAAATCTAAGAATAAATATAACATTAAAGAAAGCCAGTGGGTCTAATTTTGTCATGCTGATGTTTGGAGACACTCAAGGAATTCTAAGAATAAATAATGATCGGCAGATATATTCTGATGTGAAAGCTTAAAGGAAAATGAATGAACACGAACCCGAAATCTGTGATTCGTAAAACTTTACGCCCACACTGTCATAAGCAATTCTGGGGGGGTGTCGCAACTGATGAAATGATACATTTGAAACTACCTGACAAACCTGAGTCTGTGTTTATCATCGCTAACATATTACCCACTTCAAAATGTGGAGAAATGGGTCACTGGGTTTGTTTTTTCATAAAGGTTCACACTATAATTATTTCCTTGAGTCATATGGTCTTCTACTTAGCCAGTTCTCTGAACATTTTGTTACTTTCTTGAAGAAATTATAAAACATTTAAATTATGCACACAACCCTACCGCCTGCAGAGTGTTTCTTCTTATATTTGCGGGGCCTATGTATTTTTTTTTTTTTTCATATATGCCATATGTGCAAAGGGTGTAGATAGATTGATGATGATAATCAAAAAACAGTTCTGCAACCATAATTATATCGAGAACGAGAAACGGGTACTATAATATGTGTATAAATACTTTCCTGTGCTTCTCCCTGACTGCTGATGCACTCTGTCTGAATAAATATACTTACAAGGAATGTGCGTTCTACCTATCCAAGCATCTTCCCTGGAGATGCAATCACTACATACTGGTAAGTATCAGTCCTTGCATTTCCAAAACAGGTGATGGGTGGCTGAATGACGGTACTTGGTAATACTCTAGAGATGGAGATATAAACTTCCCGAGGTGAAGCTCCAACAGACATCTATGGAAAATGGGAGACCCGAGTGGGTAAGGTATCTTTGAGAAGGGACTCATGAAGTGTTTGCTTTAGTGCATCTAAGAGTGATTTATTGGACTTTTTTTTTCTTTCTTTTCCTTAGGTAAAGCCTGGGATGTGACATGGACAGCTATCAAACTCTAGTATAACTACTGTATGCGAAATCACCTTTAGGTGAACTGTGGTGTGTCAAACATTTGGAAACACTGTGTGGCACACACAGGATACTCATGATATTTTGCTTCAACTGTGCAGACCCACTGTACCTGAGAGATGCACAGTGCATGATATGTCCACGATTAGGATGTATGCATTAGGAAAACATTATTAATGTCTTCAGATGTTTCACTTTGTTCTTATTTATCCTTTATATTAAAAGACGTCTATAATAGGTAATAGTGGTGATGTTACTTCCAGCTGTATAGTGATTTTGAGTATGGTAATAGAGAGGATAAGTGAAATATAGGGAGAAAGCCAAAGAGAGAGAGAGAGAGAGAGAGAGAGAGAGAGAGAGAATTTCGCTAGGAGAAAGTTACTCGGCTATGAAAGTTGGTCAAGGCCACTCACTCACTTAGTCCCGCCTTTCCTTGGTCATTTTCCAAGTATCCACAATATGAGGTGGACGCGTGAGAGAGAGAGAGAGAGAGAGAGAGAGAGAGAGAGAGAGAGAGAGAGAGAGAGAGAGAGAGAGAGAGAGAGAGAAAGTTACTCGGCTATGAAAGTTGGTCAAGGCCACTCACTCACTTAGTCTCGCCTTTCCCTTGGTCATTTTCCAAGTATCCACAGTATGAGGTGGACGTGTGTGCTCTCGTGATTAAAACATCTTCTGCCTGCTTAGATTTGGACAGGAAGTATGTGACCTAATAATCAGGGGGGGGGGGGACTGCTTGCAGGCATGCCTAATATTACACAGGCATAATCTTTGGCATACCCAGTGAAGAAAGAAGAGAAAGGAAGGGTGATTGCTTGAGGGCATGCCCAAATTACACAGACATGATATTGGGCATGTCCAGTATTAGGCATGGGTGAGAGGAGAAAGGGGGGGGGGGATTGCTTGAGGGCATACCCATGCCTATGCATGCATAGTCATGGGCAGGGTTGTACTACTATTGGTATTAGCGGGGATATTTTTATGACATGTCGGCGGGTCGTCTGGTAGATAAGTAAAGCCTGCTTAAATGAAATCCAAATCCTCTAACGGTTCACTCCCCTAGCTAGGACTCTTAAACTTAAGTCCATTAGAATTACAGGCCACCTCTCACACTTTTATATTATATATATATATTTTTTTTTCATACTAGTTTTATCCCTCAGTTGTGTAGATAGTAAAAGAACATACAAACTGACAGACAAATAAAACAAAGGATAGCAACATACACCTCTTTTTTCAAAAAGGATTATCTGCTTAGAAGATATATAAGTAGAAGGACTGTTGAAGATTTTATTACCAGTCCCCGCCCTGGAGGGGCTCGGGTACTGGTATTGTTTTCACTCGGTTTGTCTGCATGTTTGCTTGTCTGTCTGTCTGTCTGTCCGTCTTTTAACAACTTTACGCGAAAACCGCTGGTAAACTTTTGACAAAAAATTAAGGGATGATGGGCAATAACCTTCTGATCACCTGATTAATTTCGGGGCCAAACTGGGCCAAGGCAAGGCTGTAGGTCCAAAAGATGAAAAAAAAAAAAAAAAAAATCGTTTTCTCGCCATAATTCCTTCTAAACTGTCATATTGACATGAAACAAAAACCTAAAAGTGCATCTTTCAAATCCGCATCATATAACATGCGTCATTGCATCAGGGGGGAGTCATCCAACAGTTAGCAGTAGGAGGGTCAATGTCAGGAGGGTCGGGCCTAAAATTTCAAATGGGCCTAAAATTTTCAATTTTCTCCCGATTAAATCTAAACTTGATATGTGACATCTTTGACTAGATATTCTGTTGAGTTCATATGTCAGCACTAAAATGACTGCCGGGGACTGGTTAGCTGTACCTTAGCACCGCTTCTTGTTTCATTATTAAAATTAACATTCAGTTTATGAAAAGGACAGTTTTTAAAAGAATACTTATGACCCGCAAATACTCAAGGCGGTATATTCGTGCGGTTAGGAAACTGACTTACTAGCTTATTTCCTATTCTGCTCCATTACGATGAACCTGTGCCTTGTTCGTGCAGTCTATGTCGATAATAAAAAGCTATAGGAAGCAAAAAGAGAATGTTAATGGGTCCTTTGAAAATGAATCGTCACAGAAGAGATGCTACGGAGCCTCCTTAACTGACAAGAACACCAGCCTCAGAGACGTGGTGGATGGTGTCAATGAACCTTATGAAGATGAGATATTTTAAGGCGGATGATTCACTATTTTGTGTTTTTACTTTGGTGGTATCATGAGGAGTTTAATTGATGCAGCCATTTTTATTATGTGGAATGTGAACAAAAGGCTTAAATCTTAAAGAACATTAGACACAAGTTTCATCTTAAAGACCCAATTAAGGTACCCTGAAAACTTATACGGCAGGATGATTAAATGGCTAAGTAGGAATCAGTTCGCATTAGTAACCACTCCATTATTCTGCCAAATCCAATTCACACCTAGCAGACAGGGTGATTAGAGCACCAGAAGCAAAGAGAAATACAGTATTGGAGAAGTATCAAATTGTATGCACAGCGACGTGAGCAATAAAGTCATTCACATGTTACTTAAGACATAAAAACTTTGGTTATATATCACTAGGAACCCATCTGCCCATATATAGTGTGCTATACATACACGTATGACACACACGTGATATGTCGAATGCAAAGTAACCTGATGTGTGGCTGTACATTTACCTTGAGGAAATATTGATCCGTCGACAGCACAGAGGACTGTAGACTCCAACACGAGCATCAAGAACCGACACACCATTTCTGCTTTAATGTAAGATACTGAATTACTGCTTGGTTCAGCTGGTGGTCGCTGTGTGAAGGACATTGTTTATAAGTAAATGGGGTATATATATATATATATATATATATATATATATATATATATATATATATATATATATATATATATATATATATATATATATGGAGCCTCTGTGGTACAATGGTAAAGTGTGCGTTTTCGTACACTGAAGAACGAGGGTTCGCGCCCCGCCAGGGTAATAAACTTTGGGAGCGTTCTTCTGGCCACGTACTGCTTGGTGGACATCAGGGGTGCTGTGGTTGAACCAGTGTCGCTTACTATAAAGTATGCTTGCACACAGTCGGCTTGCGTGGGCCGATTACACTTAGTTCACAGACTACACAGACATCCAAAGCCACTACAACACTACAATTATACTTACAAGCACTTCTCACGCTACTTTCAATCTCTACCAGGCAGCCTAAGCCACTTGGTAGACATACAGTGCCTGAATCGTCCCCACTTCGGTAGGGATAAGCTGGTCCTGTAGTGGACACTCAAACGGCTGATGAGATGATATATATATATATATATATATATATATATATATATATATATATATATATATATAGGGTGGTCCTAATTTTCGATCTTGTGAATTTTTAGGACGATACCCCCTGAAATCCTTCCATATAACACAAAAACATGTCATGCAAAATATTTTTCAAAAATATTTATATTTAGAAGTCGCTCATCACCCTTTTATGTTATTACGTATTGCCACATTCAGCTTTTCCCACAAAGTTGTAACAGAAATGTCTTACACACACTTTCGGTGTCTTGAAACTACTCATTTCAGCATTGTACAAAGATTTAAATTCATAGCACCTAGGCAGATCACAGCTGCCTACTGTGAACCAAGCATGGCAGTTAGATAATTGTCGTTAGACCTCATGACTTGGTTATGCTGCTGATATTCGTGGTGACGATAATTTACTAGATTTCAATGAAAATTTGGCATATAACAGTGTTTCACTTACTTGTTAAGTGCGTAGAGATGTCACTGTTGTGTACTGATAGCATGTAGTGACAATCTAATTGCACCCTTTAATTGCATGCTTTTTGCTTTTACAGGCAATCTTACATAATTACTGGTAACTGGTTGAACTGTGTTGATTCTGGACGAATATGGCTTCGACGAGTGGGAGCACTGATGCTAAAACAAGGAACCTGTCTAGGACTCAGTCTGATGTCTACTTGCCCGACAAGTTGGAAGATGATATCAAAGGATCCAAATTGCCTTCATATCGCCAAGCCCCAGGTTATCTTTTGCACCTCCACCTGATGCAGAACAAGACAATTAAAACAGCAGTGACAGTTACAATTGAAAAAGTGGAACAGTTCTGGGAGCGTGCCCGTATTCCAGTTGGACAACATGCAATTCCAAGAAAAAATTGGAGAAGATTTTGCTTCAATGGCAATCTCTTAAGAAAAACAAGGGCAGGACAACACCAGCACAAGTCCAGGGTGAGCAATCATTTAACCCCTTAACTGCTGGGCATCACTTTCATGACGCTTGAGAGCAAGGGATCATACCGCGGGGTGTCACTTTTGTTATTCTGTGTTATTTTGAATTCGCCCGGGCTTTCAAGTGGGGGCTTGTATCATCTATCAGTACTGCCAATGTCCAACTAGTCAGCACTCCTAATGTCATCTGTACTCCCATCCATTGTTGACAATTTAGCCATTTCTCCCCGTTCTTGACTCCCCTCCCTACCTCCCCTCCATTACCCTCTCCTCTCGCCTGCCCAGCCGCGCTGCGCTAAGTAAATCTTCCCTGGAATTTTCCACTGATTTTATCCATTGAAATAAGCCCTATTCTCTATTCTTATACCAAATAATATATACAAAAAAGAAATAAGGTAAGTGATAGTGCCATACACCTGGAATTGGCTAATTATCACCTGACAACACATCACGTGCACTCGTTCACTAATTTTCCGTTTATTTCCCCTTGAAATACACTGTGTAATCTATTCTCGTAATAAAAATATATATAAGAAAGGAAGGGAGAAGCCTAAGTGATACTTACATTCACCTGGAACCACCTAATTTATTATGTATTGTCTAGATTTCCTGCCAATTATTTCATAGCATATATATTAACAGCTGTCACCACGCTGACATTGGCAGAGTTGCACTCCCGCTAGGCCACCACAGCATTCAGTTTACTGTCGTCTTTCAAGGTGAAACCACGTCAGATTCGCGCCTGTCCAATTCCCCCTCTTTTTAGCCCCATGCAAATGGCCTTGTGACCTCTACCCCTACTAAACCTCGTATGGAAAGGGGTAAAGGGCTAAGTGACTGCTATGGAACATAAACTGGCTAATTTATCAATGAAAATGATGGACAGTGACTACGATCTTTCTGGTGACTAAAACAGTGCAAGTGGGAATGTAAATAATGTGTAAATAATGTGTAAACAGCAAGTGAAAACAATGACTGTAAATATAAGTGAACAGTGGAAAATAGTTTTATAAGTTACTGCAAGTGACAGTGCATAACACAGTGTAAAAAAAATATAAATGTAAATAATGTAAATAAAATAGAGAATGTAAATAGAAATGTAAATGAGTAGTAATATAATAATACGAGTATATATACTAGGAGTAATGAAATTGAAAGTTTCACTCTAGCATGTATGAATACTATGAGTTATGAAAGTGGAAGTGAAAGTGACAGATTCGCTCTCAACGCTAGTATACAGGACGAGAAAGTGAATGCTACGTATTTTACTGAAAGAGAAATTGAATGCCTACTGTGACAATAAACTACCATTACTGAAGGAAACTTATGGATAAAGACTGCAGATATATATATAAGTGTTAAATAATAATAGAAATATGAAGTGTGAGTGTTTTTATGAATAATAAATGACAGAATACCAGCGGCGAACGAGCACAAGTGAGAAGATCATACGCGCTCGTAATTTTCATTGCTTTCACAGTGTTTTTTTTTGGGGGGAGTATGGATTCCAAACTATTTGAAAATCATAGAATGGTGTTTCTAGTGATAATATCAGACTGTGGTAATCATATTACGGGGTGTCGGGAAGTGTAAAGTGGAGACTTCGTTACCCAACTTCAGAAGTCTTCACAAGTCCTAAGGTACTCGACGAAGGCTCAACAAACATCCCAGGAGAGAGCTAAAGGTATGTGCCATACGCATATATAATTATAAAATTCTAGGACTAATAACTGATTTTTGGCAAATATTTTTACAAAGTCTGTCGGAGACGAATACCCCTGCGGAACAAGCAAGTCGAGCCAAAACAACCCCGCGGTTTAGGGGTTTAAGATACTTGGATAACCTTTTTGATATTGCACATGCTGACGCCCTGAAACTGATCACAGTAGAAGAGGACAAGCAGTTTCTCATCAGTCAGCGTATGAAAGGTCGGCTGGGGGCAATGGCAGGAATCGACAAGACCCTAAATATCAAAGAAGCAAAAAAGTGCTACCGCGAGTATATGGAGCTCAAATGGAAAGAAAAGGTCACCACTGCATTTGCGCAGACTCAAGAAATAGCTGAATTGGAGTGCAGCAGCAGCAGTACTTTGTCATATGGGAATGAGTCCGGTGGTAACTGCATGACTCCTGTAAATGAAGAATTAAATGTAAGTCTTCCTTCACTACCCAAACGTGGTCGGAAAGTTGTGTCGAGTCAAAATTTGTTGGCCACTCTGGATCGATATCAACTGTCTGATCATGCTGCTCTGACGATTCTTGGAGAAACAGCAAAAGCTTTGGGTCATGATCTCAGTTCAATACTTCTGAACCGCAGCAGCATCAGGCGACAGCGACAGAAATGGCGCAAATAGACGGCCATGAGTATAATGAATGAGTTCACTCCAAACAAAGTAATCGCCATACACTGGGATGGAAAGGTTCTTCCAGACCTCACCAACAATGAAAAAGTGGACCGAATTCCGATCATCATCTCGTCAAGTGGTAATTCTCAGGTATTAGAAGTTCCAAAATTAGAATCAGGGACTGGTTTGCAGCAAGCACAAGCCGTGGTCAGAGCACTGAAGTGGTGGGGAGTTGCAGAAAGGGTCCAAGGCATCTGCTTCGACACAGCAAGCGCAAACATTGGTCGCCACAAAGGAGCATGCAATATGGTGGAACAGCAACTGGCCAGGGAACTCTTGTCCCTCGCCTGCCGGCATCACATCTTAGATCTACTTGCAGGAACTGATTTCAAGGCAGCCATGCATGTTGCACTGGCATCAGAAGTACTGCTCTTCAAGCGATTTCAAACTTTTTGGAGTTCAATTGACCAGGAGCACTTCAAGACACATCATCTGATGAAGTGGTCGCAGCTCAACATGAAGATATCAAGGAGGAGGTCCTGACCTTTGTTTTCACTACACTTCTGCACAAGCAGCCTCGAGATGATTACTGTGAGCTACTCGAGCTGACTGCCATCTTCCGCGGTTCATCACCACCACGAGGTATTCGTTTTCATAAGCCCAGTGTGATGCATCAAGCAAGATGGATGTCAAAGGTAATCTACACATTCAAAATGTGGATGTTTCGTTCACAGTTTACCTTGACCATCAGTGAAGAGCGTGGTCTCCGTGACATGTGTGTGTTTTACACACGCTTCTACGTCAAGGCCTGGATAACAGCACCATTCGCAGTGAACGCCCCACAGAACGACCTGCGTCTGCTGCAGGCCCTAGTCGACTATGCCACCATCAACAATGAGATTTCCAGAGTAACAGCTCAGAAAATTGCCTCTCATCTGTGGTACTTGAATGAAGAGCTGGTGGGTCTTGCACTGTTGGATGATAACGTCAGTCAAGAAGTCAAGAAACAGATGGTGCAATCTATGAATTTCAATGATGGTATGGAGGATCCTCCCAAGCGAATGACCATTGCAATTGGCGACGTTCAAGGAAAGACTGTCGCTGATTTCGCCACGAAGCAGACAAAGAACCTCTTCAAAAGACTGAATATCGACGATAATTTTTTGAAGTTACCTGTTGACCAATGGTATGAAGATCGTACATACGGAAAGGTGCTGGCATGTTTGCAAAAACTCGCAGTAACCAATCATCAAGCTGAATGAGCAGTTGCACTTATTGAGGCCTTCTCAAGTCGTCTAACGAAGAATGAAGCCCAGCTGCAATACATCCTACAAGTTGTGGCCGACCACAGATACAGAGTCCCTCATGCAGTTAAGCGACACCTGCAGCAATGAATGGTCAATGATTTGGTTGGCGACATATTGGTCATTTAATAATGCAGAAATGACTCTACTGATAGTCGTTTACTGGTATTACAATTAAGTGTTCATCAAAAGTATATAACTTGCCTCGAAGCAATTCAGATTAGTTAAAAAATATAACTACCTTTTTCCAAAATTAACCGTTTATGACCTTCCATGAGCTGATATCGTAACTGAAAAGATCATAAATGTCTGAAAATTTCAGATACAAAATCCTCTGAATATACACGGTTTGACTCTTATACAGTGATATTCAAGTGCAATGAGCAACGTCTAAAAATTATTTGGTGTCAAAAATATTTCACATACAGTATTTTTAACCTATTTAGAATTATTTGAATGGGTATGGCATTTGAATTTTCGAAATCGAATTTTGGCCCTACTGTATTAGGACCACCCTATATATATATATATATATATATATATATATATATATATATATATATATATATATATATATATATATATATACACACACACACACACACACGAGGTGCTACCAACAACAACCAACCGACACGTGTTCCCTACGTGACAGCAAGTGGTTTGGCGGAGGGTTAGTGCCCCTCCCCGGAAAACAACTATCTAAAAATACGAACAAGAAGCCTCGGACCAGGACTGACCAAAAGATGACGACTAAGGACCTAACACAGGATATGATATGGATGGCGACGTGGAAGGTAAGGGGTGCAAATGATGAGGTGAAAGAGAGAGATTGTCCAAGTGCTTAAGGTTGCGAAAGTGGATGTATGTGGATTAACTGAAACTAAATGAGGAGGAGAGAGAATGAAAGTATGGATGGGGTATATGTGTAGGAGTAGTTTTTTTTTTTTTTATGCGAGGAAGAAGGAATCAAAGGCCACGAGCCCGCAATTATTGTTCCTTCCAAGAGAAAAACAGAATACAAGAGAGAGCCAAATTCAAGATCCGATAATTTCAAGATGCCTGGACACAGTGCGTTTGAAAGATTGGAGATCATAGGAAGCAGGAAATACAGACAGAGGGAGACAGTTCCAGAGTTGACCTGTTGCATAAGTGAAAGACTGGGAGTAACGGTTAACTCTTGCATTAGAGAGTTGGACAAAAAAAGGATGAGAGTTTGCTGCTAGACGGGTGCTACGCGCCCGTCGTAGAGGTGGAGGAATGCAAGCAGACAGTTCAGAGGAGCAGTGACCATTGAAGTAGCGATAGAAAAGAGATAAAGATGCAACATTGCTGAGAAGAGACAGAGGTTGAAGGGAGTCAGTAAGAGGAGAGTTAATGAGACGAAAAGCCTTTGACTCCACCGTATTGAGAAGAGCTGTATGTGGGGAGCCTCCCCACACATGAGAGTTGTACTCCACACAGGGGCGGATAAAACCCCTGTATAGAGTCAACAGTTGTGCAGGGGTAAAGAAGGAACGGAGAATGTGTATTGTAGTGAGTAACAGATGGAAGGAGAATATAAGAGAGTATGGATCAGTTGGCTCAAGGATTGTATGGGTAAGATTGAAAGTTGGACTACAAATGTGGGCGATTGTGTGCTTATATGCACCAACGCATGATCGTGCAAGCAGAGTGAGAGAAGAGTTCTGGACAAATGTGGAAGTGGGCATGGAAAAGTTTGAAAGGAATAAGAGTGTTTTAGATTGATGATATGAATGGAAAAGTAGGGAAGGTGAAGGTGGATGGAATAGTTGGTGAGTGGGGTGTGCCTGCTGAGACAGTGGATATATGTGCCAGGAGGGGGTTGGTGATAGCCAATACCCTCTTCAGGCACAAAATGATCCACAGGTATACATGGCGAGTGATGAGAAGGGTGGGTGGTGAACTAATTGAAAGAAAGGCAATAATTGATTATGTGTGTATGGATGAAAGGATGTGAAGGTGTGTATGGATGCAAGAGCATACAGAGGTTGGGGGAGTGGACTTTCAAGAATCAAGGTCCAAGTAAAATGGAGAAAGAGAAGAAGGGAAGGACAGGAGGAAGGAGAAGATGCAAAGAGAGTGGAAAGATTACAAGAGGATGAGAAAAGGGCAAAATATAAGAGAGAAGTGGAGGAACGACTGGGTAATTATGAATTGGAGAAGATGGGGGATGTGGAAGGTGTGTGCAAGATATTCACAAAAGAAATATGTGCAGCATGTGATGTGGTGTGTGGGGTGAAGAGAAGACGGAAGGGGGTGCAAGGAACAGCATGGTGGAATGAAGAGGTGAGTCAGGCTGTGGCACAAAAGAAGAAAGCATATAATAAATGGATGAAAAACAGGGGCGTGGAAGAAGTTGAGAGACGGAAGAGAGATATGTTGAAAGGAAGAGAGAGATGAAGAGATTAGTAAGAGAAAGTAAGAAGAGAGTGGATGAGCTATTTGGAAGGAATTTGAGTGTAAAGTGAAGAGACTTTAAGAAAATGTTTTGGAACGACGTAAAGAGAATTAGACAGGGTGGCAATGAAGTTAGTAGGGGAGTGAAAGATAAAAATGGTAGATTACTAGTGGAGAAGGGAGAAAAAGTGAGCAGATGGAGAGAACACTTTAAGGAATTGTTGAACATAGAGAATGAAAGTAATGCAAGTAGCCTATAAGTGGCTGGGGAATGGGTGGGATAAGGTGGGAGGTGAGAAGACAGGAAGAAATCAGTAGGATAGAAGTTGCGGAAGCAATAAAGAAAGTCAAACTGGGGAAAGACCAAGGAATTTATGGAGTATGTGGTGAAATGCTGATGCATGGGGGAGAGATGGTAGTATAATGGATGTGGAAGATGTGCAGATTGGCCTGGGAGGAAGGTAGAGTCCCAGAAGACTGGAAGTCAGGTATAATTATTCCCTTGTACAAAAGGAAAGGGGAAAAAGAAATGTGTGGTAATCATAAGGACATTTGTCTTCTTAGCGTAATAGGAAAAGCATATGGTAGGATACTTATTGACAGGGTTAGGGATATAACAGAGGAATTAGTTGGAGAAGAACAGGGAGGTTTTAGGAAGGGAAGAGCTTGCAGATCAGATATTCATTCTTAGATCTTTAGTGGAAACGTTTCTAAAGAAGGGAAAGAAATTGTATGCGGCCTTCATGGATTTGGAGAAAGCATACGACAGGGTGGATAGACAAGGATTGTGGAAAGTATTAAGAGTATATGGAGTAGATGGGAAGTTGCTGAATGCTGTGAAGAGTATGTATGACGGTGCTAAGGCTGCAGTGCGTGTGGATAGTGAACTGAGTGAATTTTTCTCTATGAAGGTTGAGTTGAAAGAGGGATGTGTCATGTCTCCATGGTTGTTTAGTCTGTACATGGATGGGGTTATAAAAGAGATACAAGGTAAGGTAGTGGATGTTGGAGTGGCCCTAGTGAGAGAGGGCAGTGTTTGGAAACTCTCTGTATTGTTGTTTGCAGATGATTCTGTGTTGTTAAGTGAAGACGAAGGGGAGCTGCAAGGCTTGGTGGATGAGTTGGGGAGAGTGAGTAAGATACGGACTCTAAATGTGACTGTAGGGAAAAGTTATGGTTTTCAAGAGAAATGAAGTCAGTGAATGTACAGTAAGGCTGGATGATTATGAAAAGGAAAATGTGTGTACGTTTAAGTACTTGAGTAGTGTGGTGGGTAAGGATGGAAGTTTGGAGGGTGAAGTGCATGAAAGGGTACAGCAAAGGAGAAAGGTTGCTGGTTCCTTGAAAGCAGTGATAAGAAACAGGGAAGTGAGCCTGAAAGTGAAAAAGTTACTACATGCCAGCATTGTGATACTATCTCTAACGTATGGAAATGATGCATGGACGTTGTTGGAGGGACACAAGTCAAGAGTGAGAGCTGTGGAAATGCGTTACTTCAGAGAAGCATGTGGAGCCACAAGGAGAGACAGATTGACAAATGAGGATGTGAAGAAGCGTTGTGGTGTGGATGTGGATGTGACAAGAAGCACTGGGAGAAACACACTGAGGTGGTTTGGCCATGTGGAGAGGATGGAGGGTGAGAGACAGATGAAAAGAGTGTATGTGAGTGAGGTGGAGGGGGAGAGGGGAACGGAGAGGCCAAGGATGAGATGGAGGGATGGAGTGGAGAGGTATAAGAGAGAGGGAAGTGTGAGTTGGCAGCAGGGCAGTGAAAAGGCAGGGGACAGGGCAATGTGGAGACGATTCATTTGTGGCCACCCCATATGGGATTAAGGTGTCTGGCAACAGATAGATAGCTATCCACAAGTTCCAGTAATTTGAATACTGGAGGAAAATATGTTACCTTACCTCCTAGTTCTCACTGTCGCCTTCGAAGTAGTCCCCTGGGTCATGTATACAGTGATCCCAGGATTTCTTCCACGAGTCCATGCATCCCTGGAAGGCTTCAGGTGTGATAGTCTCGAGCATCTCCTGCGATTCTGTTTGGATCTCCTCAATCGAGTAAAATCGACGCCCTTTCATTTGTAATTTCAGCATAGGAAATAGAGAAAAGTCGCAGGGGGCAAGGTCAGGCAATTAGGGTGGGTAAGGAATGACTACCGTATTAGTGGAAGCCTGGAACTGCCAGACAACAACTGATGTGTTCGCGGGGGTATTGTTACGATGTGGGACCCAGTCCTTGTTCTTCAACTGTTCTGGACGTTTGCGGCGGATGTTCTCCCTCGGACGCTGCAAAACTTCTCAGTAAAACTTTCCACTGACAGATTGACTGGGTGAGACGAATTCCATGTGAACAATCCCTTGGATATTGAAGAGAATTATCAACATCGACTTGACACTGCTGTGCCATTGGTCGGCCATTGCAAAACCGCCAACCACCTACACACCATGTTACAATTGTAAGCATAGCTCAACAACATGTCCGCTGACAGACACGGCCAGGGCCACACTGTCGCACAAGTGGTGCTGCTGACTCCTCCTAGTGGCAAAAGGCAAAACTGCAAATGGTTGGCTCTCTGTGTTCAAATTACTGGAACTTTTGGATAGCACCTCGTGTGTGTGTGTGTGTGTGTATATATATATATATATATATATATATATATATATATATATATATATATATATATATATATATATATATATATATATATATATATATATATATATATATATATATATATATATATATATATATATATATATATAGTGCATTATGACGTACAGGTAGGAGTAACCTTTTCTTATGATGACAGGATGAAAAGTACATTCTCCTGCCATCAAGACTTAATTGATAATTAACTGCTCAAAAATTCAGTCAGGCAACATTAATATCAGTTGTATATATATTATCATTATCATCATCATCATCATCATCATCCCGTTTCTTTTTCCATTCCAGATGTGAGACAAGGTTGGGTCCACAGAGTAAGACACAGGAAAACCACGACAGAAGGACAACTAACCAATTGTATGCCCAGTAAAAAGGACCACACCCTCAGGGCGGTGTTCTCGTGTGGTTACGAATCTTACTAAAACCTCTTTCTTACCCGCTTGTTTCTTATTCTGCTCCGTTTATGTATTCTTGTGTCTTATTTCTGGAATCTATGTCGACATTAAGCACATATAAGAAGGAAAGAACAATAATAATAAGTAGGTTTCAAAATAAATCATTAAGGAAGAGGTGCTAAGGAGCCTCCTTACCCGACGAGAATACGAGCCTCATTCACTTACCAGTTAAGCATTCGAATCCTGATCCTCAGAGGAATAACCATCCATGCATATGCCCTTTATATCACCACTCAGATAAAATTAATCCTTTGACTTTAAAAATGAAATCAAACGTGTGGGGGGGAGGGGGGCTTGCTGTGCACTCATCTGTAAAAAATTCAGTCAACCAGCTCGAACCCATGTCAGGTCCCTTGTCTCCTCATCCACCATACCTCGCTTTCTCACACCTTCGTGATCTGTGTTGCCTCCGCCTACCTCCAAGCGTACATCTAAAATAATCATCGGTACTCCATGATCTGATGCCCTTCGCAACTCTCACTGGAACATACGCGGTAACCGTTGGTACACCTGATTCTCCCCCTCCCTATATATCTCCACCCCCCATCTCTCTCTCTCTCTCTCTCTCTCTCTCTCTCTCTCCAAATCCAGTAAAACTCTTATTGTTTCATGTTGTATATAATGAATAATTCATAGCCATGGACATAATACTGAAGGGAAAGTTTCAGAACATTATTTTCACTAGGTAATATAGAAATCAAAATGCTATTATTCTCCTTGTCACCCATCGTACCTGAGGTTACCAGCTTAGGAATTTCTGGCATAATGATACAGTGACAGCCACCATTAACATTTAAAGAATGGGTTGATGGCAAACTCAACTAAACACATCCGCCTCCAGAGAATTATACTATAGTATTATATCTCTGAGCTACCTCATGTTCTTTTTTTCCTCTCAACATCCTTCCCCTTTAGGAATTATATGTTGTATTATTCCCTCCTTAGTACCAATCTTTAATATCCTTCTCTCTTCTCAACCGTTTTCTTTCATTGCATACTATATTAGTTTCGTATTTTTTAAGAAATTGTCTTGTAACTGGAGCCAAGTTTTCTATAGGGTCTGTCTTTTGCCCATATTTACAGAAATGATCCTGCATTGCAGCCCACTGTAGCTCTGGAATTTATTAATCGGGTATACTATGCATTACTTTAACCAGGGACAAAACAGCAATCTCTCAACCATTAATATAAAGGTATGACAAGAAATCATCACTACAGTATTGTACTAGCCACAAAGAACTTTATTGGAAAATATGATGAGCCGTGGTATTGTCAAATAATAATGCCATTAACCCCTACGTGCCGGTTGATATGAATAGCCATCACGATTCGGGACATGGAACAGCACCGGTTGATGTGATTAGCTGTAAGCATCATCCCGTCACCCTTTGAACTTGTGTCCATTTTCTATGACACCCATAGGATAAGTAGGTCCCCTAGGTACCCCACTGATGCGTGGCTCGGTCTGTACACGGCACTGGTAGAGCAAAGAGTCCCATCTCTGTCACTGTCCTCGTCCGATTCCATCCCACTGTGTGCGGGGCTGATTGTATCATTGACCCCCACGAAAGGTCTGCCCTTTGTGCCGGGGAAAGTGCTCAATGACAGTGCCATCGGCCATGCTTTGGACGACACTGTGTCCTCATGGACACAGTGAAAGTGCTTCTGAGGAGAGAAGAAGTTACCATGTGGAGTCCTCTGACCTTTTCCCACTCTCAGGCGCCTGAAAAGGCGTTCAGACTCCTGCAGGAAAAGGACAGGGCCCACCATAATAATGGCAGGTGAGTGTGGAGTTGGCGGTCATCTGGGAAATAAACTCTGACGACCCATCTCACTGCTGCTCTCACTGCCTTCTCACCATTGTCTCACCCTCAAACGTAAACCGTAACCTCAGCCGAGTACTTCAAGGGCAAAAATCACCAGAACTGGACCCTTTGGGAGTGAAATTTTCCACATGGGCCCCATGTGGTGTTACTCAGCAGGAAGCATCTCCCCAGGGAAGGCCTGTGTCAGGTGAGTCATCACCCCCATACTCCCCCACCTCCCACACCTCTCCCTGTCCTTCCCTCACACCCCCACCCTCACCCCCCATGTGAGTGCACACCCGCAGAAAAAAATTGCTGCGCATGGGAAACGGCCCGTTTTATCAGGTGTAGGTAGAGTGGATACGTTTGCCTGGGGGTGAGGGGCAGGATTTGAGCTCTCTGTGCCGGTGTTTGATGAGGAAGGAGCAGATGTACAGGAAGATGAGCTTCCCCCAAGGCCCTGGACTATTAGCAACATTTTCAGGGCAATATTCAGAACCACCATGATGCAGTACCTGGTGGATGAAATTAATTTCCACCAGGCTATGAGTGTGTGGTGGCTGGACGTGGCTGCCAGTGAACACACGCACATCAGGGACTGGCAACTTGTGGAAGTGGGGAAGTTGTTTGTGTGACTAGTCACACAAACATGTTGATGGCACACATAAGAAAACTGTGCTCCATGACTATTGGCCAGTAGATGAACTCGTGGCACACCTGTCTTCTGTAAGTATATGGCCCGTGACAGGTACCTGGCCATCCTAAGGTTCTCCATTTCAATAGAAATTATGGGACTGCACCGAATGACAGGTTGTGGAAATTAGATCCATCCTCACAATGCTCAAGAAGTCATTTTCCAGAGTTTTTTGTTAGTTTTAGAAAGTGGCAATTGACAAGTCGTTGGCGTTATTCCGGGGCAGGTTGGCATTTATTCAGTATTTGCTGACCAAGCATCTCCACTTTGGGCTAAAATTCTTTGTCCTTTGTGACCGCAAAGCAGGATATGTGCTCGATGTGACAGTTTATTCGACTACGGATGTTGATATACCTAGTGACGATCCTCACAGTTTCTTGGCATCAGTTGTGAAAGTGCTGATGGAAGGTATTTCAACAAGCACCACGTTCTGTACACTGATAATTATTACACTGCCCTGTCATTGACCAAATACTTACTTGAATACGGTACTGGGTCCTGTGGAACTGTCCGGGCAAGCAGAAAGAATTTCCCTGTATTCCCTGCAAACACTGAGGAATGAGCCTTTCTTACCATGAAATGTGATAACTTGTTAGCTTTTCTCAGGCATGACAAGACGCGGATTAACATGTTGTCAACAGTACATGAGGTTGTGCTTGAGGAAAAGGGAAAAACAGACTACAGGGCCGGGGATCCTGTGTTGAAGCTAGATGCTGTCAACAATTAAAATATCAACATGCGGCTTATTGATTAATCGGACGTGCAAACTGGGGAGGTTGATTGCCTACGTAAGTCCTGCAGGTGGTACAAGAAGGCATTATTACACCTTGATATTGCTGTCGTGAATAGTTTCATACTGTTCAAGGAGCTCATCAAGAAGCCTCTCTCTCTATGAGAGTTTGAGAGAGAGCTTGCACGCAAATGCCTTGAAGAATATTAAACTACACAGATGTCAGGTGTTAGGCAGGGGACACAAACAGCGCTTACAGTGGACACGCTAAGCTGTGTGGACTACTTATGGCAGCACAGACTGGTATAGATTGGCCGTACCTCAGCAGGTCATTACACGTACAGGCGATGCCATGTCTGTAACACCACTAAATGCCGTCCCCCAGCACGAAAAGAGACACCCTACCAATGTGGAGAGTGCAAGGTTCCCCTATGCCCTAAATATTTTTGCGAGTATCATTCCGAGCATGATTACTGAGGAGATATGTGGAAAACAACTAATTAACAAGACAAACAATAAGCCTCGGACAAGGACTGACCAAAAGATGACGACCAAGGACCGGACAAAGGACATGGTTATCGGAACTTGGAATGTAAGGGGAGTGAATGATGAGGTTAAAGAGTGAGAGATTGTCCAGGTGCTTGAGGGTGAGAAAGTTGATGTATATGGAATTAATGAAACGAAATGGAGAGGTGAGGGTGTGAGAGAATGTGAGTATGGATTGGGTATATGTGCAGGACTGGTGAGAATAAGAGGGCAAAAGAAAGAGTATGTATAGTTGTGAGTAAAAGATGGAAGAAGAGCATAAGAGAGTATGGATCAGTTGGGTCAAGGATTGTGTGGGTAAGACTGACAGTTGGAATACTAATGTGGGCGATTGTGTGTGTGTATTCGCCAACGTAAGATCGTGCAAGCAGAGTGAGAGAAGAGTTCTGGACAAATGTGGAAGTGTGCATGGAAAAGTTTGGAAGGAATGAGAGAGTGTTTTTGATCGGTGATATGAATGGTAAAGTAGGGAATGTGAAGGTGGATGGAATAGTTGGTGAGTGGGGTGTGCCTGCTGAGATAGATGAGAATGGCAGTGCGTTAGTGGACATTTGTGCCGGGAAGGGGTTGGTGATAGCCAATACCCTATTCAGGCACAAGATGATCCACAGGTATACATGGCGAGTGATGAGAAGGGTGGGTGGTGAACTGAATGAAAGGAAGGCAATGATTGATTATGTGTGTGTGGATGAAAGGATGCGAAAATGTGTAATGGATGGAAGAGCTTATAGAGGTTGGGGGAGTGGACTTTCTGACCACTACTTGGTGGTGGCCAGAATCAAGGTCCAATTAGGATGGAAAAATAGAAGAAGGGAGGGACGGGAAGAAGGAGTATTTGTAAGGAGAGTGGAAAGGTTACAAGAGGATGAGAAAAAGGCAGCGTATAAGAGAGAAGTGGAGGAACGATTGGAGAAATATGAGTTGGAGGAGATGGGGGACGTGGAAGGTGTGTGCAGGATATTTACAGAAGAAATATGTGCAGCATGTGATGTCGTGTGTGGGATGAAGAGAAGACGGAGGGGTGTGCAAGGAACAGCGTGGTGGAATGAAGAGGTAAGACAGGCTGTGGCACAAAAGAAGAAAGCATACAATGAATGGATGAGAAATAGAGGCGTGGAAGAAGTTGAGAGGCGGAAGAGAGAGTTATATGTAGAAAGAAAGAGAGAGGTGAAAAGATTAGTAAGAAGAGAGCAGATGAGTAATTTGGAAGGAACTTGAGTGTAAAGTGGAGGGACTGTAAGAAAATGTTTTGGACATAGGTGAAAAGAGTAAGACAGGGTGGAAGTGAAGTTAGCAGGGGAGTGAAAGATTAAAATGGTAGATTACTAGTGGAGAAGGGAGAAAAAGTGAGCAGATGGAGAGAACACTTTAAGGAATTGTTGAACATAGAGGATGGAAGTAATGCGAGTATAAGTGGCTGGGGAATGGCTGGGAGGAGAAGGGAGGTGAGAAGAAAGGAAGAAATCAGTAGGATAGAAGTTGTGGAAGCAATGAAGAAAGTTAAATTGGGGAAAGCCCCAGGAATTGATGGAGTGTGTGGTGAAATGCTGAAGTATGGGGGAGAGATAGTAGTAAAATGGATGTGGAAAATGTGCAGATTGGTCTGGGAGGAAGGTAGAGTCCTGGAGAACTGGAAGTCAGGTATAATTATTCCCTTGTACAAAGGAAAAGGGGAAAAGAAGTGTGTGGTAATCATAGGGGCATCTGTCTTCTTAGTATAATAGGAAAAGTGTATGATAGGATACTTACTGACAGAGTTAGAGAAAGAACAGGGAAGCTTTAGGGAGGGAAGAGGTTGTGTAGATCAGATATTCATTCTTAGATCTTTAGTGGAAAAGTTTCTAGAGAAGGGAAAGAAGTTGTATGCAGCTTTCATGGATTTGGAGAAAGCATATGACAAGGTGGATAGATAAGGATTGTGGAAAGTATTAAGAATATATGGAGTAGATGGGAAGTTGTTGAATGCTGTGAAGAGTATGTATGATGGTGCTAAGGCTGCAGTGCGTGTGGATGGTGAACTGAGTGAATTTTTCTCTTTGAAGGTTGGGTTGAAAGAGGGATGTGTCATGTCTCCATGGTTGTTCAATCTGTACATGGATGGGGTAATAAAACAGGTATGAGGTAGGGTAGTGGATGTTGGAGTGGCCCTGGTGAGAGAGGGTAGTGTTTGGAAACTCCCTGTACTGTTGTTTGCAGATGATACTGTGTTGTTGAGTGAAGACGAAGGAGAGCTGCAAGGCTTGGTGGATGAGTTTGGGAGTGTGTAAGAAACGGAATCTAAAGGTGAAAGTAGGGAATAGTAAAGTGATGGTCTTTCAGAGAGGTGAAGTCAGTGAATGTACAGCGAGGTTGGATGGTGAGGAATTGGAAAATGTGAGTACGTTTAAGTACTTGGGGAGTGTGATGAGTAAGGATGGAGGTTTGGAGGTGAAGTGCTTGAAAGGGTACAACAGGGAAGAAAGGTTGCTGGTTCCTCGAAAGTAGTGATAATAAGCAGGGAAGTGAGCATGGAAGTGAAAAAGTTACTACATGACAGGATTGGAAGTGAAGCATGGACGTTGTTGGAAGGACACAAGTCAAGGGTGAGGGCAGTGGAAATGAGTTATTTAAGAGGAGCCTGTGGAGTCACATGGAGAGACAGGCTGACAAATGAGGATATAAAGAAGCATTGTGGTGTGGATGTGAATGTGATAGGAAGCGTTAGGAGGAACACACTGAGGTGGTTTGGCCATGTAGAGAGGGTGGAGCGTGAGAGACTGACGAGGAGAGTGTATGTGAGTGAGGGAGTGGTCGGCTGAGGATGAGATGGAGGGATGGAGTGGAAAGGTATATGAGAGAGGGGTGTGTGAATTGGGAGCAGGGCAGTGAAATGGCGGGGGACAGGGCGACGTGGAGGGGATTTGTTTGTGGCCAGCCCGTACGGGATTAAGGCGTCTGGCAATAGATAGATAGATTTTATTACGAAAGCTAAGAAGAAAGCTGATAATATCCGTACAAGAAAAGAGGAAAGAGAGAAATGTGAAAAGAGAATTATGTTACCCAATACCCCAGTTGCTAGTAATGTTTCCCATTGCTAAATAAAGTTGGTATCAGTGTTGTGAGAACAGCTTCTGTAACAGTGGGTAATTTTACCGAAAAAGAAAAAGAGTAGACTGGATGTACGCAGGCAGGAGTTTACAGTGTACCTTGTTTAGCATGTAAGAAAGCATATGTTGGTGAAACATTTCGAGGTTTAGAGAAACGAGTGATAGAACACAAATATGACATGAAGTGTTTTAATATGAATAATGCCATTGTGAAACACAGGTTTGACACAGGCCATAATGCCGACTGGACAAATTCTAAAATTATTAAATATGTAGTCAACACCATGAAACGTAGATGCTTTAAGTCCGCTTTTAGTGCAAATGTACGTAATATCAACCAAAACAAAAGGTTCTTTATGTTAGCGAAACCATTGGCATTCCTTATAACTATCGAACAGCCAGGTTAGCCAGGTAATTGTTTCTTTGTTGTGTTTAGGTCACCAGGCAGGTTAGGGACCATTTAAGAAGTGGAGTGTTGTTCTCTGGTAGGACTTTGATGAATGGTTGCGGAGAGTAAAGACGACTTTCTGAGCTCTCCTCTAGCTACAGGGCTTCCCCACCGGCAATAGTTTTTGTTTTTTTTCGCCACTAGGGCATTTTTTTAAAGTTAGGCTAGATAGTACTCAGGTTCCTCCCTTTCCTGTTCAGAGATACGATAGGTGTTTGTGTCTTTTCCTAAGTTTACCTTAGCTTACTCGTCCACGGAGGGTCCCTCCCACTGATCGCTCTGGGGAGTGAATTGACACAGTCGGGCCTCCCTGCAGTGGTTTGAGAGGGCAACCTCAGACATAGGTGTTCTGCCCCAGGTTATTTGTCCTTTGCTTGTTTTCGTTCCACCTTCCCACTTCCCCCGTTAGGGAGGAGTGGCCTCTATGGCGTATGACCTTTCCACCTCCCCCCCCTGAAGGGAGAGGAAGTGGTCCTGACCGACCCCCAACTAATACATGGACTGACAGCCCCAAGACAAAACGGCCCCAGACTCGTTTGCCTCTTGACATTAATGTAAATAACGCAGAGTTTGTGATCATCCATGCTCTAGGTTCCACTCCCTTGAGCAGTTTCAATCCCTTCAGGATCAAGAAGATTATTGATGGCTGTGCTGGGGAGATGGAACAAGTTAAAAAACTTGCAACTGGAGACCTCCTTGTCAAGACTTGTAATTCATCCCAAGTTAAGGGCTTGCTGAAGCTGCGCAAGTTTCACTGCTATGATGTCGAGGCCAAGATCCCAATCTCCATGAATTCCTGCAAGGGTGTCATCACTTGCAGGGATCTAATGGTGATGAATGAGGAAGAGATCATAGAGGAACTTGTTCAGCAAGATGTCATTGATGCCCGGTTCATTACTCAATTTTCCGAAGGCATGAGTACGAAGACGGCCACTATTGTTTTGACTTTCAGCAAAGTTTCACTCCCACCATATGTCAAAGTTGGCTATGAAATTGTTAATGTAAGACCATATATCCCCAACCCTCTCCGTTGTTTAAAGTGTCAGTTATATGGGCACGGTGCTAAGACTTGACGGGTTTCACAGTCAGTGTGTGGCAAATGTGCAACACATGGTCACGATGCTGAGCAGTGCACATCAGAGACTATCTGTTGCTTTCACTGTAAGGGTGCTCACTCCACTTCCTCTAGGGATTGTCCCAAATGGAAGGAGGAGAAAGAGGTCTGCACGGTGAAGGCAACCGAGGGTGTCTCCTACAACGAAGCAAGGAAAAAGGTGAAGGACTTCCATGCAGCTCCTATGCCAAATAGGTCCTATGCTTCGGCGGTGATGTCCCGTCCCGTGATGTGCTCTGCTACAACACAGACTGACCCTGAATCGGTTCCTCATGCCACACATTCTACCTCTACATCTCAGCCTCCTGTCCAATCCACCTCTCAAACTGACACCCCTGTTACAACTTCCTACTCTCAGGCTACTGCTGCCTCTCAGTCAGTCAAACCTAAACAGAAGCCTGACAACTCTAGTAACAGTAATGTGACAACCCTTACCGAGTCACGATCTCATGTTCTTCCTGCTCCTGGCCCAGCGAGGTAGAGAAAGGGTAGCTCTTCCTCGGTTGAATCTGGGACCCTTGTTATCGATGAGAAAATGGAGGTTTCCGTCAGCAGGCACCGGGATAGGTCCCCCGGTAGCAACTGGCCTGGTCGCGGGGGGCATAAAAGAACTAAGAGCACTGGCCGCCCTCGTAAATATTAAACCGCCGCATTCACTATATTACAGTGGTATTGTAGAGGTGTTGGGAATAAATTACACAATATAGCAATCTTCCTTTCCATACACAGGCCAGACGTTGTTTGTTTACAGGAGATGCACCTGGAGGATGATCCTCCACAGTTCAAACACTACCACTCGTATAGAAGATATGAAGGTCATGGAGTTGCCATATACACACATAAATCACACGCACAAAGGGAAGTGATTCTAAATTCTACTCTGGAAGCTGCCGCGTGCAGAGTTAAATTTAATAACACGTATCTGTCCATTTGCTCTTTGTACTGTCCTCCACATGGCCTCATTGATAGTGATGCTTTAAATTCACTATTTGAGCATCTTCCTGGGAATAAGTTATTGTTGGGCGATTTTAACGCCCATCATTATCAATGGGGTAGCTTGAGGATCGATGGTTGTGGGGAGCAAGTAGCCGACCTAATACTACAGACCAACCTCTGTCTTCTGAACGATGGTAGAGCGACTCATGTAGATGATCGTACTGGTAACTTTTTGGCCATTGACTTATCTTTGGCCTCCCCTGGTATACAACAAGATTTCTCGTGAGACCCTTACTACGACTCCTTGGGAAGTGATCATTTACCCATCTGTCTTTCTTATACACGTGACATCATTTTTGGACCCTCCACCTCC
This sequence comes from Coenobita brevimanus, assembly GCF_032717465.1. Taxonomy (NCBI): domain Eukaryota; kingdom Metazoa; phylum Arthropoda; class Malacostraca; order Decapoda; family Coenobitidae; genus Coenobita; species Coenobita brevimanus. Next base: position 39,633,224 of record NC_136983.1, on the reverse strand, counting down.
AAAATTTACCTATAAGAATGCAGATTGGGGATCCTTCTCAAGGATCGCCAGTTTATATATATCTGGGGAGACCATTGATGTTAAGGTTGAAAATGTAACTGTTTCCATAATACATGCAGCTGAGGTTGCTATTCTCAAGACTTTTATAGTTCATGCAATGCACAGAGCACATTGGTGGACGCCGGATTGCCGACAAGCATTAAGGAAACACAATAGGATATACAGGATTTTTGACAGTCACCCTACAGAGAAAAATTTCATTGCATACAAACAAGCACGGGGTGAGGCAAGGTGAATAATCAGAAGGGGCAAATGTGTCTCCTGGCGGTCCTTTGTGTCCATGGTGACTCGTACTACACCATTAAATAAAGTCTGGTCCATTATTAAAATATTAAATAATAAAGGCCCAAAAATCCTTGTGACCACCATAAAGGTTAATAATAACATCTATGATGAACCCGTGGACGTTGCTAACATCCTCGCCAGGAATTTTTCTCATGTAAGTAGCTCAGCCAATTGCGACCAGCGTTTTCAACACCATAAACGCATGGCTGAGCTACAGATCATAGACTTTGCTACAGAAGATGTAGACTCCCTGTACAACCAAGAGTTTAAGCTAGATGAACTGCTCCATGCCCTTAAATCATGTAAAACACCAGCCCTGGACCTGACATCATCACATACAGTATGATCCAGCATTTTAATCAGGACAGCCTGATTAAGATGTTAGCATTGTTCAATGAGATTTGGGCACCTCGAATGTTCCCAAACTCATGGCACTTTGCGCATGTCATACCGATACCCAAAGAGGCTGGTCGTCTTATGAATTCCACTTCATTTCGTCTTATTGTGTTGACTTCTTGTCTCTGTAAGGTCATGGAACGTATGGTAAACAATAGGCTTCTTTTTGTTTTAGAGTCAAAGAATTTGTTAAATGATCAACAATGTGGCTTCTGTAAATACAGAAGTTCATTAGATCATTATATGAATTTGGAGCACTGTATTTCAGAGGCATCTGCCAAAAAAGAATTCATGATAGGGGTGTTGTTGGACATCCATAAAGCCTTTGATATGACATGGCAACACGGTATACAGTACTATTGAAGCTCTATGCTTATGGTTTAAGAGGAAATTTGCCTATTTTTATTTCAAATTTCTTAAGGGACAGGACTTTCTCTGTCAAATTGCCCTGTAATGTAACATCGGATATATTTATCCAGGAAATCGGGGTGCCACAGGGAAGTGTGATTAGTCCCACTTTATTTAGTATTATGATCAATGATATTCTGTCATCAGCTCCAGTCCTAAGGAATCTTAAATACTTGCTCTACGCTGACAATTGTGCAATATGGCACTCTTCCCATAATGCACAATTTTCGGCTGGGCGGATTCAAGTAGCCCTTCATTCCGTCCACCAATGGGCCTTACAGTGGGGATTTACGTTTTCCATCCCAAAGTGTGCGCTGTAGTTTTTACTACTCGTAACGTCCCTCATTTGTGTTTATTTTTGGATAACCAAGCAGTATCTTTTCAAAATTCTGTAAAGTTTTTAGGCCTCCATTTTGATTGCAGATTAAATTTTAATCTTCACATTAATAACTTGGTTGCTCGTTGCGAAAAACCGTTAAATGTCCTCAAGCACCTAGGGGGTACTACATGGGATGCTGACAGAAAATCTCTATTAATGGTGTATAATCCCTTATTTGATCAAAGCTAGTCTATGGCGCACAGGTGTATTGCTCGGCATACAACGCCACGTTGAATAGGTTGGATGTGCTGAAGAATAAATGTTTGCGAATGTGTCTTGGAGCCATCCGGTGTACCCGTGTAGCTTGTGTGGAAGTGGAGGCGAATGTACCTCCCCTCTGTATTCGCCGTGATCACCTGGCCTTGTCATGTGGCCTAAGAACATCAAGGAAAATATCGGCAACGTGGCCTATACCCCCCTGTGTCAATGCCACCATCTTTTGCGGTGGGTGCATCAGCCACTTGCCGTTCGCCTCCAGTTACTGACTCAGGAGCTGGGTGTGGACCTCACTGACTGTGACAAGTTGGTGTCAAAGAATATAGCGCCTTGGGAGCCACCTGGTTTCAATGCTGATGTGTCGTGGCTCCCAGCACCAAATATCAAGGGAGGTCCACCACTTGTTTCGTAACATCATCGTTCGTCACTTGGGGTTCCACCAATTGTACACTGATGGCTCCAAGTCGAGTGAATGTGGGGGTGCAAGTGTGTGGTCGACTGAATGTGCAGTCAGGTATCGGTTGCCAACTCATACATTTGTGTTTACCTCTGAACTTTTTGCTATCGACGAAGCCATAGACTATGCTGTCAGTTCTAGGCATAACTCATTTGTCATATTTTCGGATTCAAAATCAGCCCTTCAGGCAATTGCGTTTTGTACTACGGACTCTCACGAGATCCAGGGCCGCATCGTTAACAAGTTGCATTCATCCAACAAGTCCTTCATGCTGATCTGGCTTTTTTTTTTTTTAAGTGTCCAACTCTGCTCAAAGGCTTCAGGGCCTATATCTCGGGGGCAGTAGCATATCCCAAGGCCCAGTAGTCATCCTACACCTCCACATGTCACCACTTCGGCGCTAACATCCACAGTCCATATTGAATACATGCTAGGGTTGTCTCATACAGGACTGGTGTATTGGTACTAGCGAGGGTAATTTTATATGTCGGTGGGTCATCTGGTAGATCAGGAAAGTCTGCTTTTTATGAAATTCAAATCCTTAAACTGTTCCCTGACCCAGCCGGGATTCGAACCTAGGTCCATCAGGACTGCAGGCCGCCTCTCTACTGATTCAGCCACTGCCTGGTCATTGTCGTATCTACGGCAAGTAGCAGGCTGACTTGCTTGCAAAGTCGACTGTAGAGCTCGAGGAGACTTGGGAAGTTCCTCGTGGTCTACGGTCGAGTCTCTCTCTTGGAAAGAAATCAATAAATCTTCTGTGGCAAGGTCAGTGGACCAGACTAAATATTCGAACGTGTAAGCCGTACCTTGGCGACTGGGACACTGCCAACAGTCCCAGTCGTCTGGAAGAAAAAGTGTTGGCTCGCTAACGGCTTAATGTCACCATAATAACTCATATGAAACCTTATATAGAAAGACGATTCCCACTGCACTGTGATATCTGTGATCCGGTGTTATCTATCAGTCATATCATCCTGCGCTGTCGGCGATTTATTTGTGAACGTACTTATATATTACTGCGGCGCAGCAGATGTCCCCTTCACCCTTTCCACCATCCTGGGTGATGGGGACATTGTTATGACTGATATTTTGATGGCTTTCTTGAGAGAGACCGGACTGATCAGAGTGATGTGATTTTTTACTATACTGTTTTGGTTTTTATCGACTGTAAATATGTATATATTGTAATATTAATTAGGGTTGACAGTTGACATATTTGAAACAGTTCCTCCTCCCACTGATCTATTTCTAATATAGATGTCCCCTACATTAAACCCCGTTCCTCGCCTGACAGTCACCAGTCGATGAGTGCAAATGTGCAGTATAGAAAGGTACTGGGTATTTGCAGTCGATGATGGAATGTTGGGCGAGGTCCTTCACTTTTTGTACATATTATGTAAATACATTATACCATCTTGTTTAAGTTGTTCTAATTAGGGCCGACAGCTGACGTATACGGAAATGTTCCTGACTCGTCTGGTTCTCTTTCATGTATTGATGTCCCCTATATTAGGTTGTGCCTCGACTGAGTCACCAGGTGATGAGTGCACGTATGTAATGTAGAAAGGCATTACATATCTGCAGTCGATGGTGTTCTCTTGGTTGAGGTCTTTTTACCATTAGTGTAAGTTTAGTTATTTGTCTCTTAGCGATTTGTCAGGTGATTAGTTTCAGGTTCTTTAGATTAGGCATTTTGTTTATAATATAAGGTCAAAAAATATAAAAATATAAAAAAAACAATAAAAAAACACAAAAAATAATAAAATAAAAATTATTATATATATGTACGTGTGATTGAAAGTGTCTGTATATGTGCATGGAAGTGTGTGTGTGTGTGTGTGTATGTATATTTATATGTTTGTATATACAATATGTACATATGTGTATATGTATATATGTGTATATGTAAATATCGGGCCTTAATGACCAGGGGCTTTGCCCCAATGGTTGATGGGCAAAAAAATAAAAAATAAAATAAAATCACTGGTGTTGTTCCTGAGGAAGCCCTGGTGGGCGAAACGTTGAAACTGGATCCTGTACTCTGCATTTGGCCTTTCTCTGTGTACATTGTTGCAGTCGTAGCTGCTCTCTACACAATTAATTCATCTCTCTTTACCACTCTGCACTTCCTACTAAGTGCAGCTCTAGTTCATTGGCCAGCAAAAACAAAATAAATTTTCTCTAAATTTCGGATTGATTGCAGGAATCAGATGACGATGGGGCCGGATAGCCGCTTTGTGGGACATGTGGTAGTATAGGGAGACTTCGAACAAAGATCTTAGTTCATTCAACCCAGTCTCAAAATGTGATCGGGAGACTGGTGGGCTCCCTGCGACTTTGTTCAGAGATAGCAATTACTATATTAGTCATATTTACATTAATAATTGAAAGTACGATTTACTACTTCGTGTAATGAAAACTATAAGGGTAGCTTGAAGGGTCATTTAGGTTTGCAGAGAAAAAATTTTCAGTTTCTAAATTCATAAGAGAATTAAACTCCATACTCTCTTTATTGGAACATTTCATACTAGCTGTTACTAATGCGTCAGTTTCAGTCCATAAAACATTAATTTCCATACATTACATTTAACCGATAATTATTCCACTTTATATGCAAATGTCCAAATAAATAACAATACAACTGTGAACGACGCCTAATGCAGAAGCATTTTACTTAACGGTCTACAGCAGCCCTGTGCAACCTGCGGCCTAAGGGCCGCATGCGGCCCTCAAAGGCTTTCAATGCGGCCCTTTCTCCTAAAACTAAATAAGCTATAGTGCGGCCCTCAGAGAGAGAGAGAGAGAGAGAGAGAGAGAGAGAGAGAGAGAGAGAGAGTTACCAACTAGAGCCCACCGAAGGTTTGATTAAAATATTAAATTCATATTCTTGTGTACCAATTTTACCATCTTTTTCCTATTTCATTCACTAGTGTACAGATTTTAGTTATATTAGAACAGAAAATAACATATTACTTGAAATTTTTAATTATTAGTACATATATAGATTGAGTGATCCTCGGCTGTCTATGAGTCAGACACGTATGATTCACGTACTGTAGTATGGTACATGTGTTCCCGCCTGACAGTGGCACTGCCTCACCAGTCTCCGTTGCGACTTCATTTGTTGTGGTTGATTTGTGATTACCGGTACTCTAAATGTCTAAACTTCGTTTATATTGCAGTTTTGTGATTGGCTTTAGAAAACTTGCAAGCAAAACATTTTGAGAATTATATATCACTGCTGAGAATGTGGTAGAACCGTAGAACTGCTAAGATTTATAAACCATGAATTGATCAATAGCTTACAACTGAACAGTTATTGTTACATAGCCAATATTTAACCTGTACTTTACCGATGGCTTACTTTTCATAATTTTTGAAAATTATATATCAGTGCTGAGAATGTCGTTTAACCGTAGAGCTGCTAAGATTTATAAACCATGAATTGATCAATAGCTACAACTGAACAGTTATTCTTGCATAGCCCATTTTTAACCTGTTCTTTACCGATGGCTTACTTTTCATATATTTAGGCTACCATTCGACAATTTTAAGTAAGTGAGGGAGTGTTTTATAGAGATGAGGGGATTACTATATGTGTCTACTGAAAGATTTGGTGCAGATATAATGATTTCCTTCCTAATATGGCTAACAACAGTTGATTATATTTAGCTTGGGAGAGAGTCGGGAGAGAATGGGTAACTCATCCCGAAAGATAATGCACTTAATTGCCTCTATAATCGATTTATGTATTTTATCTTAATCATTCACTTGATTTTGCTAAGAAAATTTATACAAAATTATTACTTTTATTGGAATCTATTACATTTTTCTTAAAGCCATGTTTTACTAATTATATATTTTTCTCAGCAGGAAAGATCTTATTGCACTAATAATGGCTTCAAGTAAAAAACGCAAAATTTCAGAGGAAAACCGGAGTTTTCAAGAGAAATGGACTGAACAATATTTATGCATACAATCAGGGGGGAAAGCATTGTGCCTTGTGTGCCATGAAACCGTTTCTGTTTTAAAAGAATATAACATCAATAGACACTACATCACAAAGCACAAAGAATATGAAAATATGACAGGTGAAGCACGCAAGGAAAAAATATCATTCTTGCAGAAATCTCTGAAAGGACAACAGTCATTGTTTACAAAGAAAGTTAAGGAATATGATGCATCTCTCAAAACAAGCTTCTTGATTAGTCAAATCCTTGCAAAAAGACTCAAGCCCTATTCTGATGGTGAGGTAGTTAAAGAATGTTTGTGTGTAGCCTCGGACAATATGTTTCCTGACAAAAAGAAACAAGTTGAAAACATAAGCCTTTCAAGATATACTGTTGCTAGAAGAATAGAGTCTTTCAGGGAGTATTGAAAGTACAATGGTCAAGCGAGTTAGTGCTTTTTCTGCGTACTCTGTTGCTCTTGATGAGAGTTGTGACACCACAGACACTGCACAACTTGCTGTGTATATTAGGGGTGTTGACAATGACTATAATATTACAGAGGATATGGCTTCACTACAAAGCATGAAGGGGACCACAACAGGACAAAATATTTTTGATGAATTGGAAAAAGTATTGGCAAGGTTTGGACTGGACTACACTAATTTAGTTTGCATTACAACAGATGGTGCTCCTGCGATGTCTGGTCAAAGAAACGGGGTTGTTGGATTACTGAAGACCAGAATGGAGTCTCAAAATATTGGCTCAGGTTCACTTATTGTCCTGCATTGTATCATATACCAGGAAGCTTTATGTGCAAAGACAATACACTCTCAGCATGTGACTAATATTCTTGTGAAAGCTGTCAATTTCATTAGGTCAAGAGGTCTAAATCACCGCGAGTTTCAGCAGTTAATGGCAGACATTGAAGCAGAGTACAGTGATGTGAAGTATTTTTGTGAGGTCAGGTGGCTAAGCAAAGCAGGAATGTTGAAGAGAGCATATGAACTTTTGGAAGAAATTATACTGTTCTTAGATATGAAAGGTAAAGCTATCCCTGAATTGAGAGATAAGGAATGGAGATGTGATTTAGCATTTTTAGTAGATATAACTGATCATCTTTGTGCACTGAATGTTAGACTTCAAGGAAAAGATCAACTAATAAATGAGTTGTTCTCACTGATCAAAGGCTTCCAGATAAAATTGCGTCTGTGGGAGTTACAAATCAGAAACCATAACTCAGCCCACTTTCCTACACTGAAAAACCATGACACTAGCAACCTTCAGTATCAGAAGTATGGTGATAAGTTGGCAGTCTTACAAGAGGAATTTTCAGAAAGATTTAATGACCTCAAGAAACATTCACAAGCCATTGAAGTCTTTGCTTCTCCTTTTTCTGTGGATGTGGAAGCAATTCCCGAGGACATGCAAATGGAAATAATTGAACTACAATGCAATGATGAACTAAGAAAGAAGTTTGATGATAGTTCAGTATACCAGTTTTATAAGAAGCATGTATCAGTGACAGTGTGTCCAAAACTGTCTGCTCATGCAAGGAAAATGATGGCAGTGTTTGGTAGCACATATGTATGTGAGCAGCTCTTTTAAAAAATGAATCTGGTTAAAAACAAGTATAGGTCTTCAATTACTGATGAACATTGGAAAATACCCTGCGTGTAGCCACATCATCCATACAGCCTGATATTGATGAGTTGGTGTCCCAAATGCAACATCAACCGTCTCACTAGGGTAGCCTTTCATTTGCTCATTGATGGTAAGGAAAATGTGTCTGCGTTTGATAATTCTTATTTTAATGATCCCAGTTAACCAATAACAAGTAATTATTTATATTTGTACGCTATAATAATAAGGTAGCCTTTCATTTGCTCCTTGATAGTAAGGAAAATACTTTTGTTTCGGACAATTCTTATTTTTATGATCCCAATTTAAATAAAATCAGTAACAACTAATTATCTATCTTTATCAGTATAATCCCACATAATAAGTCTTCGATCGTAGTAAATAACGTGAAATACTAAGGTTATGTGGCCCTTCATACCAACAGAGTCGCGACTAGTGGCCCTTTGGGAAAAAAGGTTGCACACCCCTGGTCTACAGTATATGAGGGAGCATCGACCAAAAAAAGCAGAGTTAGTTCCTTGAATAAGTACCATCAACTCTTCATTTTGTTGTTATCTAGGCTACTATGCCTCTAACAACGACAGTATCAATGTCAGAGGCACCGATTTACCGCTCTCACAAAGGACACCTCTTGTGGGAAAACGTTTACATACACCCCCACACACCCACACACCTTTCACCCTTCTTGCATACTGTTATGAAGGTGATTTGCCAGCTGGGTGCTCGAGAAGCTTCTCGTCGTTTCGTGTACGGTAGCTAGTTCCGGTTCTGGTACGAGTCATCAGAGTTGCCAGTTTGCCTGTTGTTTGTGAGTAGTTATTTCGTAAGTTAGACATTTATTTTTATGCTCTTTTTCTTTATAATGTTTTATTTAAGTGACTGCTTGTTAAATTATGTAATTTAAGTTCGTGTGGTAAATGATTTGGAGTGTTATGTAATGTAGGAAAACTCTAGCATGTTCTGATGTCTCGTAGTAGGTAACTGTTGTTGGTAGGGGCTGATGCAAGACAGTATGTCCTAGAATGCTGGAGAAGTAGAAGTTTCGAGAGTAATGGAAGCTTAAATAAGGTGGAGTAGAGATTATTACGAGTTTAGTTGGGTTCCAGTTCAGTTTGAGTAAAGTGCAGTCGGTTCTTCATCTAGTGCAGTGTCAGTGAAGATTGTCTACTTTCGGTACTTGTAAAAACAGTGGCAAACAGTGACGAGTTATTGAAGTTTGTATATCGCTGGAACTTGAGAAAACAGTGAAGTGTGAAGCATTAAGTGTAATTACTGTCATTGAAGATTATTTTCGGTACTTGTGTAATAAGTATTGGCAAGCATTAAGTGTACTAACAGTGAAGTGTTGTTAAGCATTAAGTGTAATTGCAATCAGTAAAGTGTGTATAGCTCCAGTGCTTGTGAGAACAGTGAAGAGAATTTGGAAATTATTAAGTGGATTTACTTGGAAAATAAAGACAGTGAACTTTACGGAACCAGTGTTTATTTTCGCCTCAGCTGATCTTGTGTACTGTACACCTAAGGCTGACCAGAGGAAGAACAACTCTTTGGGCAACGTCCTTCCTGTACTGTACTACTGCTGTTGGAGCCTATGGCAGTGTGGGGACTGGGGACGTAACAATACCAATGTTAGCTGTGGAAGATATTGAAATGCATCACACACAAATAAAGGATTTTTTTTTTTCCATTTATTTAACAGCAGTCATTTAGTACACTACAATACAGATTTGATTTGCGAATACAAAAGCAGTGTATTTATACTATACTTTGTTTAACAATAATGGCAACGGACACTGAAGATGTACTTCTTATAGAGAGGTTGGAAAGCAAAACAACGAAATGGGACCTATGTACTGACGTTTTGACTCACGAATTCAGATTACAACAGCGCTGAACTCTGAAGCAGTGATAAAGCAAACTTTAATACGGTACATAGGCTGCCAGTCCAATGTCAGTGTTTCATTTTGGTAATTAAGGCTGTTGACTGGGTAACTTTTGCTGGCGTCACACATTCTTACTAGAGTCATTTTTGGTTTTCGTCCTTCTGTTCCTTTTCTTGTTTATTTCACGTAGGTCAGTAGCGGAAAAACACAATCTTTACTAACGCTCGAGATCCACTTAATAACACTCCTTCATAATTGCCATCATATTCTAGCGTTAATCTGTTGAACTCCGTATTGATGATGCTGAGACTGCAGTTTTACGTCAGGTTAGAGTAAGAGGAGTATAATGTGTTTGATGCCTTTGACTGTACTGGGATAAATATCTAAAGTAGGCTAGAAAAATTAACAAGGAGAGTGCATGATTCAAATAGCATGTAGCAGTATAATGAATTCATGAAGAATAGTTTATTGCAATATTTACGTAGGGAGCTATAAAAATGTACTAAATCTTTGGCTGATACCTACAGTAACTCAATGTTGACACCATAATTTCACAAAAAATATTTATCAATATTCTTGTCTCATACCTAACATAGCAGCGATAATTTAACAGTGCTGACACAGCAGCTCTGGACAATTGATTAAGTATCCTCCTGTGTCATCATACATCTTACATTTCTTGTATCCTAGCACTACCATTTACATAACCATTTCACTATGGTGACGGATTTTGCACTTCGTCCCACGATGGTAGTTGGTGGTGGCAAACATCAGCCACTTACTTGATATTGTGCTGCCTCTTTCTTCCTCCCCCTTTCTCATTCTGTTCATGTGTCTGCCCCTCTCTCTTGCCTGTTTCTCTCTTTCCTGTCACAATTTATTACTCTTCTTTCCACTTCAGGTGGCTCTACACTTAAGGACAAGGCTGATGGCTTCGTGTATCCTAGGAAACCATTTACAATGTTGGGTGGTAACCATATAGCCAAAGTGCGGGGTGAACTGGTTTGCTATGATGTCCCAGTTAACTGGGTAGAGAGACACAAGTGCGGCGCCCATTCAGGAACCAGATATCCACATTATTCCCCGCACCCAGCTCTGGTGAGGTGCTGCCAGCCGCTAGGAAACATTGATTCACTGCACTGGACATTTCTGCATTGGCGGTTGCTTCCCTACTGTTGATCAATTAGCTTGGCCAGACGGACCGAGGTTACTCAAAGGCAACAACTAATACCAGATAATTTTATTTAAGAGAACGCCTGAAGGTAAAATGGTTAGTGAAGGCATAATGTAGCCAATCCACTTCAGAAGTATGCCCCAAGTTGAATAAACTTGGCTTGGGGATCTGAAGATTAACATGATCAGTAAGGTCCCCACAGATGTACCCTTCCAATTGGTGAGTGACAACTGAAAGGGAAGATAATAAATTATGAAGTTTTCCTAGCTAGGTTAACAGTGTCAGTATTTTTTACTCTCTCTCTCTCTCTCTCTCTCTCTCTCTCTCTCTCTCTCTCTCTCTCTCTCTCTCTCTCTAAGACCACCATCATTTATCCCACCCCCAAGCCACGTGATCTAGCTCTGATGCGGTTCTTCTCTCTACTCAGCTGTATCGCAAAGATGGCTGAATGCCTCGTCCTTCCTCACCTTGCCTGGAAATTGGGCCCGTTGCACCCACAGCTCTATGCCTAGCTCCCTGGCAGAAGCGTCCCGCAGTGCCTTGCCTCTTTTCTGGGAAAGTTGAGAAATGGTCGAAGTATGGCTGTCTTCCTTGATCAAGAGAAGGCATTTGAGCTAGCTGATCCTGATGCAGTACTGGGAGCACTCGCAGAGAGAGGCGTCTCTGGTAGACTCCTCTCCTGGATCTGCAATTTCTTTGTTGGACGTGCTGCCAGTGTCCACTTTCAGGGGCAGCTCTTCCCTTCCTACCCACATCTGAGCGGAACACCTGAAGGCAAATGTGTAATGGATGGAAGAGCTTATAGAGGTTGGGGGAGTGGACTTTCTGACCACTACTTGGTGGTGGCCAGAATCAAGGTCCAATTAGGATGGAAAAATAGAAGAAGGGAGGGACGGGAAGAAGGAGTATTTGTAAGGAGAGTGGAAAGGTTACAAGAGGATGAGAAAAAGGCAGCGTATAAGAGAGAAGTGGAGGAACGATTGGAGAAATATGAGTTGGAGGAGATGGGGGACGTGGAAGGTGTGTGCAGGATATTTACAGAAGAAATATGTGCAGCATGTGATGTCGTGTGTGGGATGAAGAGAAGACGGAGGGGTGTGCAAGGAACAGCGTGGTGGAATGAAGAGGTAAGACAGGCTGTGGCACAAAAGAAGAAAGCATACAATGAATGGATGAGAAATAGAGGCGTGGAAGAAGTTGAGAGGCGGAAGAGAGTTATATGTAGAAAGAAAGAGAGAGGTGAAAAGATTAGTAAGAAGAGAGCAGATGAGTAATTTGGAAGGAACTTGAGTGTTAAGTGGAGGGACTGTAAGAAAATGTTTTGGACATAGGTGAAAAGAGTAAGACAGGGTGGAAGTGAAGTTAGCAGGGGAGTGAAAGATTAAAATGGTAGATTACTAGTGGAGAAGGGAGAAAAAGTGAGCAGATGGAGAGAACACTTTAAGGAATTGTTGAACATAGAGGATGGAAGTAATGCGAGTATAAGTGGCTGGGGAATGGCTGGGAGGAGAAGGGAGGTGAGAAGAAAGGAAGAAATCAGTAGGATAGAAGTTGTGGAAGCAATGAAGAAAGTTAAATTGGGGAAAGCCCCAGGAATTGATGGAGTGTGTGGTGAAATGCTGAAGTATGGGGGAGAGATAGTAGTAAAATGGATGTGGAAAATGTGCAGATTGGTCTGGGAGGAAGGTAGAGTCCTGGAGAACTGGAAGTCAGGTATAATTATTCCCTTGTACAAAGGAAAAGGGGAAAAGAAGTGTGTGGTAATCATAGGGGCATCTGTCTTCTTAGTATAATAGGAAAAGTGTATGATAGGATACTTACTGACAGAGTTAGAGAAAGAACAGGGAAGCTTTAGGGAGGGAAGAGGTTGTGTAGATCAGATATTCATTCTTAGATCTTTAGTGGAAAAGTTTCTAGAGAAGGGAAAGAAGTTGTATGCAGCTTTCATGGATTTGGAGAAAGCATATGACAAGGTGGATAGATAAGGATTGTGGAAAGTATTAAGAATATATGGAGTAGATGGGAAGTTGTTGAATGCTGTGAAGAGTATGTATGATGGTGCTAAGGCTGCAGTGCGTGTGGATGGTGAACTGAGTGAATTTTTCTCTTTGAAGGTTGGGTTGAAAGAGGGATGTGTCATGTCTCCATGGTTGTTCAATCTGTACATGGATGGGGTAATAAAACAGGTATGAGGTAGGGTAGTGGATGTTGGAGTGGCCCTGGTGAGAGAGGGTAGTGTTTGGAAACTCCCTGTACTGTTGTTTGCAGATGATACTGTGTTGTTGAGTGAAGACGAAGGAGAGCTGCAAGGCTTGGTGGATGAGTTTGGGAGTGTGTAAGAAACGGAATCTAAAGGTGAAAGTAGGGAATAGTAAAGTGATGGTCTTTCAGAGAGGTGAAGTCAGTGAATGTACAGCGAGGTTGGATGGTGAGGAATTGGAAAATGTGAGTACGTTTAAGTACTTGGGGAGTGTGATGAGTAAGGATGGAGGTTTGGAGGTGAAGTGCTTGAAAGGGTACAACAGGGAAGAAAGGTTGCTGGTTCCTCGAAAGTAGTGATAATAAGCAGGGAAGTGAGCATGGAAGTGAAAAAGTTACTACATGACAGGATTGGAAGTGAAGCATGGACGTTGTTGGAAGGACACAAGTCAAGGGTGAGGGCAGTGGAAATGAGTTATTTAAGAGGAGCCTGTGGAGTCACATGGAGAGACAGGCTGACAAATGAGGATATAAAGAAGCATTGTGGTGTGGATGTGAATGTGATAGGAAGCGTTAGGAGGAACACACTGAGGTGGTTTGGCCATGTAGAGAGGGTGGAGCGTGAGAGACTGACGAGGAGAGTGTATGTGAGTGAGGGAGGGGGTGGCTGAGGATGAGATGGAGGGATGGAGTGGAAAGGTATATGAGAGAGGGGTGTGTGAATTGGGAGCAGGGCAGTGAAATGGCGGGGGACAGGGCGACGTGGAGGGGATTTGTTTGTGGCCAGCCCGTACGGGATTAAGGCGTCTGGCAATAGATAGATAGATTTTATTACGAAAGCTAAGAAGAAAGCTGATAATATCCGTACAAGAAAAGAGGAAAGAGAGAAATGTGAAAAGAGAATTATGTTACCCAATACCCCAGTTGCTAGTAATGTTTCCCCATTGCTAAATAAAGTTGGTATCAGTGTTGTGAGAACAGCTTCTGTAACAGTGGGTAATTTTACCGAAAAAGAAAAAGAGTAGACTGGATGTACGCAGGCAGGAGTTTACAGTGTACCTTGTTTAGCATGTAAGAAAGCATATGTTGGTGAAACATTTCGAGGTTTAGAGAAACGAGTGATAGAACACAAATATGACATGAAGTGTTTTAATATGAATAATGCCATTGTGAAACACAGGTTTGACACAGGCCATAATGCCGACTGGACAAATTCTAAAATTATTAAATATGTAGTCAACACCATGAAACGTAGATGCTTTAAGTCCGCTTTTAGTGCAAATGTACGTAATATCAACCAAAACAAAAGGTTCTTTATGTTAGCGAAACCATTGGCATTCCTTATAACTATCGAACAGCCAGGTTAGCCAGGTAATTGTTTCTTTGTTGTGTTTAGGTCACCAGGCAGGTTAGGGACCATTTAAGAAGTGGAGTGTTGTTCTCTGGTAGGACTTTGATGAATGGTTGCGGAGAGTAAAGACGACTTTCTGAGCTCTCCTCTAGCTACAGGGCTTCCCCACCGGCAATAGTTTTTGTTTTTTTTCGCCACTAGGGCGTTTTTTAAAAGTTAGGCTAGATAGTACTCAGGTTCCTCCCTTTCCTGTTCAGAGATACGATAGGTGTTTGTGTCTTTTCCTAAGTTTACCTTTGCTTACTCGTCCACGGAGGGTCCCTCCCACTGATCGCTCTGGGGAGTGAATTGACACAGTCGGGCCTCCCTGCAGTGGTTTGAGAGGGCAACCTCAGACATAGGTGTTCTGCCCCAGGTTATTTGTCCTTTGCTTGTTTTTGTTCCACCTTCCCACTTCCCCCGTTAGGGAGGAGTGGCCTCTATGGCGTATGACCTTTCCACCTCCCCCCCCTTCAGGGGGGGGAAGTGGTCCTGACCGACCCCCAACTAATACATGGACTGACAGCCCCAAGACAAAACGGCCCCAGACTCGTTTGCCTCTTGACATTAATGTAAAGAACGCAGAGTTTGTGATCATCCATGCTCTAGGTTCCACTCCCTTGAGCAGTTTCAATCCCTTCATGATCAAGAAGATTATTGATGGCTGTGCTGGGGAGATGGAACAAGTTAAAAAACTTGCAACTGGAGACCTCCTTGTCAAGACTTGTAATTCATCCCAAGTTAAGGACTTGCTGAAGCTGCGCAAGTTTCACTGCTATGATGTCGAGGCCAAGATCCCAATCTCCATGAATTCCTGCAAGGGTGTCATCACTTGCAGGGATCTAATGGTGATGAATGAGGAAGAGATCATAGAGGAACTTGTTCAGCAAGATGTCATTGATGCCCGGTTCATTACTCAATTTTCCGAAGGCATGAGTACGAAGACGGCCACTATTGTTTTGACTTTCAGCAAAGTTTCACTCCCACCATATGTCAAAGTTGGCTATGAAATTGTTAATGTAAGACCATATATCCCCAACCCTCTCCGTTGTTTAAAGTGTCAGTTATATGGGCACGGTGCTAAGACTTGACGGGTTTCACAGTCAGTGTGTGGCAAATGTGCAACACATGGTCACGATGCTGAGCAGTGCACATCAGAGACTATCTGTTGCTTTCACTGTAGGGGTGCTCACTCCACTTCCTCTAGGGATTGTCCCAAATGGAAGGAGGAGAAAGAGGTCTGCACGGTGAAGGCAACCGAGGGTGTCTCCTACAACGAAGCAAGGAAAAAGGTGAAGGACTTCCATGCAGCTCCTATGCCAAATAGGTCCTATGCTTCGGCGGTGATGTCCCGTCCCGTGATGTGCTCTGCTACAACACAGACTGACCCTGAATCGGTTCCTCATGCCACACATTCTACCTCTACATCTCAGCCTCCTGTCCAATCCACCTCTCAAACTGACACCCCTGTTACAACTTCCTACTCTCAGGCTACTGCTGCCTCTCAGTCAGTCAAACCTAAACAGAAGCCTGACAACTCTAGTAACAGTAATGTGACAACCCTTACCGAGTCACGATCTCATGTTCTTCCTGCTCCTGGCCCAGCGAGGTAGAGAAAGGGTAGCTCTTCCTCGGTTGAATCTGGGACCCTTGTTATCGATGAGAAAATGGAGGTTTCCGTCAGCAGGCACCGGGATAGGTCCCCCGGTAGCAACTGGCCTGGTCGCAGGGGGCATGAAAGAACTAAGAGCACTGGCCACCCTCGTAAATATTAAACCGCCGCATTCACTATATTACAGTGGTATTGTAGAGGTGTTGGGAATAAATTACACAATATAGCAATCTTCCTTTCCATACACAGGCCAGACGTTGTTTGTTTACAGGAGATGCACCTGGAGGATGATCCTCCACAGTTCAAACACTACCACTCGTATAGAAGATATGAAGGTCATGGAGTTGCCATATACACACATAAATCACACGCACAAAGGGAAGTGATTCTAAATTCTACTCTGGAAGCTGCCGCGTGCAGAGTAAAATTTAATAACACGTATCTGTCCATTTGCTCT
Organism: Coenobita brevimanus; assembly: GCF_032717465.1. Classification (NCBI taxonomy): domain Eukaryota; kingdom Metazoa; phylum Arthropoda; class Malacostraca; order Decapoda; family Coenobitidae; genus Coenobita; species Coenobita brevimanus. The sequence continues at coordinate 39,616,717 of NC_136983.1, read as the reverse complement.
CTGTACTGTCCTCCACATGGCCTCATTGATAGTGATGCTTTAAATTCACTATTTGAGCATCTTCCTGGGAATAAGTTATTGTTGGGCGATTTTAACGCCCATCATTATCAATGGGGTAGCTTGAGGATCGATGGTTGTGGGGAGCAAGTAGCCGACCTAATACTACAGACCAACCTCTGTCTTCTGAACGATGGTAGAGCGACTCATGTAGATGATCGTACTGGTAACTTTTTGGCCATTGACTTATCTTTGGCCTCCCCTGGTATACAACAAGATTTCTCGTGAGACCCTTACTACGACTCCTTGGGAAGTGATCATTTACCCATCTGTCTTTCTTATACACGTGACATCATTTTTGGACCCTCCACCTCCAAAATTTACCTATAAGAATGCAGATTGGGGATCCTTCTCAAGGATCGCCAGTTTATATATATCTGGGGAGACCATTGATGTTAAGGTTGAAAATGTAACTGTTTCCATAATACATGCAGCTGAGGTTGCTATTCTCAAGACTTTTATAGTTCATGCAATGCACAGAGCACATTGGTGGACGCCGGATTGCCGACAAGCATTAAGGAAACACAATAGGATATACAGGATTTTTGACAGTCACCCTACAGAGAAAAATTTCATTGCATACAAACAAGCACGGGGTGAGGCAAGGTGAATAATCAGAAGGGGCAAATGTGTCTCCTGGCGGTCCTTTGTGTCCATGGTGACTCGTACTACACCATTAAATAAAGTCTGGTCCATTATTAAAATATTAAATAATAAAGGCCCAAAAATCCTTGTGACCACCATAAAGGTTAATAATAACATCTATGATGAACCCGTGGACGTTGCTAACATCCTCGCCAGGAATTTTTCTCATGTAAGTAGCTCAGCCAATTGCGACCAGCGTTTTCAACACCATAAACGCATGGCTGAGCTACAGATCATAGACTTTGCTACAGAAGATGTAGACTCCCTGTACAACCAAGAGTTTAAGCTAGATGAACTGCTCCATGCCCTTAAATCATGTAAAACACCAGCCCTGGACCTGACATCATCACATACAGTATGATCCAGCATTTTAATCAGGACAGCCTGATTAAGATGTTAGCATTGTTCAATGAGATTTGGGCACCTCGAATGTTCCCAAACTCATGGCACTTTGCGCATGTCATACCGATACCCAAAGAGGCTGGTCGTCTTATGAATTCCACTTCATTTCGTCTTATTGTGTTGACTTCTTGTCTCTGTAAGGTCATGGAACGTATGGTAAACAATAGGCTTCTTTTTGTTTTAGAGTCAAAGAATTTGTTAAATGATCAACAATGTGGCTTCTGTAAATACAGAAGTTCATTAGATCATTATATGAATTTGGAGCACTGTATTTCAGAGGCATCTGCCAAAAAAGAATTCATGATAGGGGTGTTGTTGGACATCCATAAAGCCTTTGATATGACATGGCAACACGGTATACAGTACTATTGAAGCTCTATGCTTATGGTTTAAGAGGAAATTTGCCTATTTTTATTTCAAATTTCTTAAGGGACAGGACTTTCTCTGTCAAATTGCCCTGTAATGTAACATCGGATATATTTATCCAGGAAATCGGGTGCCACAGGGAAGTGTGATTAGTCCCACTTTATTTAGTATTATGATCAATGATATTCTGTCATCAGCTCCAGTCCTAAGGAATCTTAAATACTTGCTCTACGCTGACAATTGTGCAATATGGCACTCTTCCCATAATGCACAATTTTCGGCTGGGCGGATTCAAGTAGCCCTTCATTCCGTCCACCAATGGGCCTTACAGTGGGGATTTACGTTTTCCATCCCAAAGTGTGCGCTGTAGTTTTTACTACTCGTAACGTCCCTCATTTGTGTTTATTTTTGGATAACCAAGCAGTATCTTTTCAAAATTCTGTAAAGTTTTTAGGCCTCCATTTTGATTGCAGATTAAATTTTAATCTTCACATTAATAACTTGGTTGCTCGTTGCGAAAAACCGTTAAATGTCCTCAAGCACCTAGGGGGTACTACATGGGATGCTGACAGAAAATCTCTATTAATGGTGTATAAGTCCCTTATTTGATCAAAGCTAGTCTATGGCGCACAGGTGTATTGCTCGGCATACAACGCCACGTTGAATAGGTTGGATGTGCTGAAGAATAAATGTTTGCGAATGTGTCTTGGAGCCATCCGGTGTACCCGTGTAGCTTGTGTGGAAGTGGAGGCGAATGTACCTCCCCTCTGTATTCGCCGTGATCACCTGGCCTTGTCATGTGGCCTAAGAACATCAAGGAAAATATCGGCAACGTGGCCTATACCCCCCTGTGTCAATGCCACCATCTTTTGCGGTGGGTGCATCAGCCACTTGCCGTTCGCCTCCAGTTACTGACTCAGGAGCTGGGTGTGGACCTCACTGACTGTGACAAGTTGGTGTCAAAGAATATAGCGCCTTGGGAGCCACCTGGTTTCAATGCTGATGTGTCGTGGCTCCCAGCACCAAATATCAAGGGAGGTCCACCACTTGTTTCGTAACATCATCGTTCGTCACTTGGGGTTCCACCAATTGTACACTGATGGCTCCAAGTCGAGTGAATGTGGGGGTGCAAGTGTGTGGTCGACTGAATGTGCAGTCAGGTATCGGTTGCCAACTCATACATTTGTGTTTACCTCTGAACTTTTTGCTATCGACGAAGCCATAGACTATGCTGTCAATTCTAGGCATAACTCATTTGTCATATTTTCGGATTCAAAATCAGCCCTTCAGGCAATTGCATTTTCTACTACGGACTCTCACGAGATCCAGGGCCGCATCGTTAACAAGTTGCATTCATCCAACAAGTCCTTCATGCTGATCTGGCTTTTTTTTTTTTTAAGTGTCCAACTCTGCTCAAAGGCTTCAGGGCCTATATCTCGGGGGCAGTAGCATATCCCAAGGCCCAGTAGTCATCCTACACCTCCACATGTCACCACTTCGGCGCTAACATCCACAGTCCATATTGAATACATGCTAGGGTTGTCTCATACAGGACTGGTGTATTGGTACTAGCGAGGGTAATTTTATATGTCGGTGGGTCATCTGGTAGATCAGGAAAGTCTGCTTTTTATGAAATTCAAATCCTTAAACTGTTCCCTGACCCAGCCGGGATTCGAACCTAGGTCCATCAGGACTGCAGGCCGCCTCTCTACTGATTCAGCCACTGCCTGGTCATTGTCGTATCTACGGCAAGTAGCAGGCTGACTTGCTTGCAAAGTCGACTGTAGAGCTCGAGGAGACTTGGGAAGTTCCTCGTGGTCTACGGTCGAGTCTCTCTCTTGGAAAGAAATCAATAAATCTTCTGTGGCAAGGTCAGTGGACCAGACTAAATATTCGAACGTGTAAGCCGTACCTTGGCGACTGGGACACTGCCAACAGTCCCAGTCGTCTGGAAGAAAAAGTGTTGGCTCGCTAACGGCTTAATGTCACCATAATAACTCATATGAAACCTTATATAGAAAGACGATTCCCACTGCACTGTGATATCTGTGATCCGGTGTTATCTATCAGTCATATCATCCTGCGCTGTCGGCGATTTATTTGTGAACGTACTTATAAATTACTGCGGCGCAGCAGATGTCCCCTTCACCCTTTCCACCATCCTGGGTGATGGGGACATTGTTATGACTGATATTTTGATGGCTTTCTTGAGAGAGACCGGACTGATCAGAGTGATGTGATTTTTTACTATACTGTTTTGGTTTTTATCGACTGTAAATATGTATATATTGTAATATTAATTAGAGTTGACAGTTGACATATTTGAAACAGTTCCTCCTCCCACTGATCTATTTCTAATATAGATGTCCCCTACATTAAACCCCGTTCCTCGCCTGACAGTCACCAGTCGATGAGTGCAAATGTGCAGTATAGAAAGGTACTGGGTATTTGCAGTCGATGATGGAATGTTGGGCGAGGTCCTTCACTTTTTGTACATATTATGTAAATACATTATACCATCTTGTTTAAGTTGTTCTAATTAGGGCCGACAGCTGACGTATACGGAAATGTTCCTGACTCGTCTGGTTCTCTTTCATGTATTGATGTCCCCTATATTAGGTTGTGCCTCGACTGAGTCACCAGGTGATGAGTGCACGTATGTAATGTAGAAAGGCATTACATATCTGCAGTCGATGGTGTTCTCTTGGTCGAGGTCTTTTTACCATTAGTGTAAGTTTAGTTATTTGTCTCTTAGCGATTTGTCAGGTGATTAGTTTCAGGTTCTTTAGATTAGGCATTTTGTTTATAATGTAAGGTCAAAAAATATAAAAAAACAATAAAAAAATACAAAAAATAATAAAATAAAAATTAATATATATATGTACGTGTGATTGAAAGTGTCTGTATATGTGCATGGAAGTGTGTGTGTGTGTGTGTGTGTGTGTGTGTGTGTGTGTGTGTGTGTGTATGTATATTTATATGTTTGTATATACAATATGTACATATGTGTATATGTATATATGTGTATATGTAAATATCGGGCCTTAATGACCAGGGGCTTTGCCCCAATGGTTGATGGGCAAAAAAATAAAAAATAAAATAAAATCACTGGTGTTGTTCCTGAGGAAGCCCTGGTGGGCGAAACGTTGAAACTGGATCCTGTACTCTGCATTTGGCCTTTCTCTGTGTACATTGTTGCAGTCGTAGCTGCTCTCTACACAATTAATTCATCTCTCTTTACCACTCTGCACTTCCTACTAAGTGCAGCTCTAGTTCATTGGCCAGCAAAAACAAAATAAATTTTCTCTAAATTTCGGATTGATTGCAGGAATCAGATGACGATGGGGCCGGATAGCCGCTTTGTGGGACATGTGGTAGTATAGGGAGACTTCGAACAAAGATCTTAGTTCATTCAACCCAGTCTCAAAATGTGATCGGGAGACTGGTGGGCTCCCTGCGACTTTGTTCAGAGATAGCAATTACTATATTAGTCATATTTACATTAATAATTGAAAGTACGATTTACTACTTCGTGTAATGAAAACTATAAGGGTAGCTTGAAGGGTCATTTAGGTTTGCAGAGAAAAAATTTTCAGTTTCTAAATTCATAAGAGAATTAAACTCCATACTCTCTTTATTGGAACATTTCATACTAGCTGTTACTAATGCGTCAGTTTCAGTCCATAAAACATTAATTTCCATACATTACATTTAACCGATAATTATTCCACTTTATATGCAAATGTCCAAATAAATAACAATACAACTGTGAACGACGCCTAATGCAGAAGCATTTTACTTAACGGTCTACAGCAGCCCTGTGCAACCTGCGGCCTAAGGGCCGCATGCGGCCCTCAAAGGCTTTCAATGCGGCCCTTTCTCCTAAAACTAAATAAGCTATAGTGCGGCCCTCAGAGAGAGAGAGAGAGAGAGAGAGAGAGAGAGAGAGTTACCAACTAGAGCCCACCGAAGGTTTGATTAAAATATTAAATTCATATTCTTGTGTACCAATTTTACCATCTTTTTCCTATTTCATTCACTAGTGTACAGATTTTAGTTATATTAGAACAGAAAATAACATATTACTTGAAATTTTTAATTATTAGTACATATATAGATTGAGTGATCCTCGGCTGTCTATGAGTCAGACACGTATGATTCACTTACTGTAGTATGGTACATGTGATCCCGCCTGACAGTGGCACTGCCTCACCAGTCTCCGTTGCGACTTCATTTGTTGTGGTTGATTTGTGATTACCGGTACTCTAAATGTCTAAACTTCGTTTATATTGCAGTTTTGTGATTGGCTTTAGAAAACTTGCAAGCAAAACATTTTGAGAATTATATATCACTGCTGAGAATGTGGTAGAACCGTAGAACTGCTAAGATTTATAAACCATGAATTGATCAATAGCTTACAACTGAACAGTTATTGTTACATAGCCAATATTTAACCTGTACTTTACCGATGGCTTACTTTTCATAATTTTTGAAAATTATATATCAGTGCTGAGAATGTCGTTTAACCGTAGAGCTGCTAAGATTTATAAACCATGAATTGATCAATAGCTACAACTGAACAGTTATTCTTGCATAGCCCATTTTTAACCTGTTCTTTACCGATGGCTTACTTTTCATATATTTAGGCTACCATTCGACAATTTTAAGTAAGTGAGGGAGTGTTTTATAGAGATGAGGGGATTACTATATGTGTCTACTGAAAGATTTGGTGCAGATATAATGATTTCCTTCCTAATATGGCTAACAACAGTTGATTATATTTAGCTTGGGAGAGAGTCGGGAGAGAATGGGTAACTCATCCCGAAAGATAATGCACTTAATTGCCTCTATAATCGATTTATGTACTTTATCTTAATCATTCACTTGATTTTGCTAAGAAAATTTATACAAAATTATTACTTTCATTGGAATCTATTACATTTTTCTTAAAGCCATGTTTTACTAATTATATATTTTTCTCAGCAGGAAAGATCTTATTGTACTAATAATGGCTTCAAGTAAAAAACGCAAAATTTCAGAGGAAAACCGGAGTTTTCAAGAGAAATGGACTGAACAATATTTATGCATACAATCAGGGGGGAAAGCATTGTGCCTTGTGTGCCATGAAACCGTTTCTGTTTTAAAAGAATATAACATCAATAGACACTACATCACAAAGCACAAAGAATATGAAAATATGACAGGTGAAGCACGCAAGGAAAAAATATCATTCTTGCAGAAATCTCTGAAAGGACAACAGTCATTGTTTACAAAGAAAGTTAAGGAATATGATGCATCTCTCAAAACAAGCTTCTTGATTAGTCAAATCCTTGCAAAAGACTCAAGCCCTATTCTGATGGTGAGGTAGTTAAAGAATGTTTGTGTGTAGCCTCGGACAATATGTTTCCTGACAAAAAGAAACAAGTTGAAAACATAAGCCTTTCAAGATATACTGTTGCTAGAAGAATAGAGTCTTTCAGGGAGTATTGAAAGTACAATGGTCAAGCGAGTTAGTGCTTTTTCTGCGTACTCTGTTGCTCTTGATGAGAGTTGTGACACCACAGACACTGCACAACTTGCTGTGTATATTAGGGGTGTTGACAATGACTATAATATTACAGAGGATATGGCTTCACTACAAAGCATGAAGGGGACCACAACAGGACAAAATATTTTTGATGAATTGGAAAAAGTATTGGCAAGGTTTGGACTGGACTACACTAATTTAGTTTGCATTACAACAGATGGTGCTCCTGCGATGTCTGGTCAAAGAAACGGGGTTGTTGGATTACTGAAGACCAGAATGGAGTCTCAAAATATTGGCTCAGGTTCACTTATTGTCCTGCATTGTATCATATACCAGGAAGCTTTATGTGCAAAGACAATACACTCTCAGCATGTGACTAATATTCTTGTGAAAGCTGTCAATTTCATTAGGTCAAGAGGTCTAAATCACCGCGAGTTTCAGCAGTTAATGGCAGACATTGAAGCAGAGTACAGTGATGTGAAGTATTTTTGTGAGGTCAGGTGGCTAAGCAAAGCAGGAATGTTGAAGAGAGCATATGAACTTTTGGAAGAAATTATACTGTTCTTAGATATGAAAGGTAAAGCTATCCCTGAATTGAGAGATAAGGAATGGAGATGTGATTTAGCATTTTTAGTAGATATAACTGATCATCTTTGTGCACTGAATGTTAGACTTCAAGGAAAAGATCAACTAATAAATGAGTTGTTCTCACTGATCAAAGGCTTCCAGATAAAATTGCGTCTGTGGGAGTTACAAATCAGAAACCATAACTCAGCCCACTTTCCTACACTGAAAAACCATGACACTAGCAACCTTCAGTATCAGAAGTATGGTGATAAGTTGGCAGTCTTACAAGAGGAATTTTCAGAAAGATTTAATGACCTCAAGAAACATTCACAAGCCATTGAAGTCTTTGCTTCTCCTTTTTCTGTGGATGTGGAAGCAATTCCCGAGGACATGCAAATGGAAATAATTGAACTACAATGCAATGATGAACTAAGAAAGAAGTTTGATGATAGTTCAGTATACCAGTTTTATAAGAAGCATGTATCAGTGACAGTGTGTCCAAAACTGTCTGCTCATGCAAGGAAAATGATGGCAGTGTTTGGTAGCACATATGTATGTGAGCAGCTCTTTTAAAAAATGAATCTGGTTAAAAACAAGTATAGGTCTTCACTTACTGATGAACATTTGGAAAATACCCTGCGTGTAGCCACATCATCCATACAGCCTGATATTGATGAGTTGGTGTCCCAAATGCAACATCAACCGTCTCACTAGGGTAGCTTTTCATTTGCTCATTGATGGTAAGGAAAATGTGTCTGCGTTTGATAATTCTTATTTTAATGATCCCAGTTAACCAATAACAAGTAATTATTTATATTTGTACGCTATAATAATAAGGTAGCCTTTCATTTGCTCCTTGATAGTAAGGAAAATACTTTTGTTTCGGACAATTCTTATTTTTATGATCCCAATTTAAATAAAATCAGTAACAACTAATTATCTATCTTTATCAGTATAATCCCACATAATAAGTCTTCGATCGTAGTAAATAACGTGAAATACTAAGGTTATGTGGCCCTTCATACCAACAGAGTCGCGACTAGTGGCCCTTTGGGAAAAAAGGTTGCACACCCCTGGTCTACAGTATATGAGGGAGCATCGACCAAAAAAAGCAGAGTTAGTTCCTTGAATAAGTACCATCAACTCTTCATTTTGTTGTTATCTAGGCTACTATGCCTCTAACAACGACAGTATCAATGTCAGAGGCACCGATTTACCGCTCTCACAAAGGACACCTCTTGTGGGAAAACGTTTACATACACCCCCACACACCCACACACCTTTCACCCTTCTTGCATACTGTTATGAAGGTGATTTGCCAGCTGGGTGCTCGAGAAGCTTCTCGTCGTTTCGTGTACGGTAGCTAGTTCCGGTTCTGGTACGAGTCATCAGAGTTGCCAGTTTGCCTGTTGTTTGTGAGTAGTTATTTCGTAAGTTAGACATTTATTTTTATGCTCTTTTTCTTTATAATGTTTTATTTAAGTGACTGCTTGTTAAATTATGTAATTTAAGTTCGTGTGGTAAATGATTTGGAGTGTTATGTAATGTAGGAAAACTCTAGCATGTTCTGATGTCTCGTAGTAGGTAACTGTTGTTGGTAGGGGCTGATGCAAGACAGTATGTCCTAGAATGCTGGAGAAGTAGAAGTTTCGAGAGTAATGGAAGCTTAAATAAGGTGGAGTAGAGATTATTACGAGTTTAGTTGGGTTCCAGTTCAGTTTGAGTAAAGTGCAGTCGGTTCTTCATCTAGTGCAGTGTCAGTGAAGATTGTCTACTTTCGGTACTTGTAAAAACAGTGGCAAACAGTGACGAGTTATTGAAGTTTGTATATCGCTGGAACTTGAGAAAACAGTGAAGTGTGAAGCATTAAGTGTAATTACTGTCATTGAAGATTATTTTCGGTACTTGTGTAATAAGTATTGGCAAGCATTAAGTGTACTAACAGTGAAGTGTTGTTAAGCATTAAGTGTAATTGCAATCAGTAAAGTGTGTATAGCTCCAGTGCTTGTGAGAACAGTGAAGAGAATTTGGAAATTATTAAGTGGATTTACTTGGAAAATAAAGACAGTGAACTTTACGGAACCAGTGTTTATTTTCGCCTCAGCTGATCTTGTGTACTGTACACCTAAGGCTGACCAGAGGAAGAACAACTCTTTGGGCAACGTCCTTCCTGTACTGTACTACTGCTGTTGGAGCCTATGGCAGTGTGGGGACTGGGGACGTAACAATACCAATGTTAGCTGTGGAAGATATTGAAATGCATCACACACAAATAAAGGATTTTTTTTTTTCCATTTATTTAACAGCAGTCATTTAGTACACTACAATACAGATTTGATTTGCGAATACAAAAGCAGTGTATTTATACTATACTTTGTTTAACAATAATGGCAACGGACACTGAAGATGTACTTCTTATAGAGAGGTTGGAAAGCAAAACAACGAAATAGGACCTATGTACTGACGTTTTGACTCACGAATTCAGATTACAACAGCGCTGAACTCTGAACCAGTGGTAAAGCAAACTTTAATACGGTACATAGGCTACCAGTCCAATGTCAGTGTTTCATTTTGGTAATTAAGGCTGTTGACTGGGTAACTTTTGCTGGCGTCACACATTCTTACTAGAGTCATTTTTGGTTTTCGTCCTTCTGTTCCTTTTCTTGTTTATTTCACGTAGGTCAGTAGCGGAAAAAGACAATCTTTACTAACGCTCGAGATCCACTTAATAACACTCCTTCATAATTGCCATCATATTCTAGCGTTAATCTGTTGAACTCCGTATTGATGATGCTGAGACTGCAGTTTTACGTCAGGTTAGAGTAAGAGGAGTATAATGTGTTTGATGCCTTTGACTGTACTGGGATAAATATCTAAAGTAGGCTAGAAAAATTAACAAGGAGAGTGCATGATTCAAATAGCATGTAGCAGTATAATGAATTCATGAAGAATAGTTTATTGCAATATTTACGTAGGGAGCTATAAAAATGTACTAAATCTTTGGCTGATACCTACAGTAACTCAATGTTGACACCATAATTTCACAAAAAATATTTATCAATATTCTTGTCTCATACCTAACATAGCAGCGATAATTTAACAGTGCTGACACAGCAGCTCTGGACAATTGATTAAGTATCCTCCTGTGTCATCATACATCTTACATTTCTTGTATCCTAGCACTACCATTTACATAACCATTTCACTATGGTGACGGATTTTGTACTTCGTCCCACGATGGTAGTTGGTGGTGGCAAACATCAGCCACTTACTTGATATTGTGCTGCCTCTTTCTTCCTCCCCCTTTCTCATTCTGTTCATGTGTCTGCCCCTCTCTCTTGCCTGTTTCTCTCTTTCCTGTCACAATTTATTACTCTTCTTTCCACTTCAGGTGGCTCTACACTTAAGGACAAGGCTGATGGCTTCGTGTATCCTAGGAAACCATTTACAATGTTGGGTGGTAACCATATAGCCAAAGTGCGGGGTGAACTGGTTTGCTATGATGTCCCAGTTAACTGGGTAGAGAGACACAAGTGCGGCGCCCATTCAGGAACCAGATATCCACATTATTCCCCGCACCCAGCTCTGATGAGGTGCTGCCAGCCGCTAGGAAACATTGATTCACTGCACTGGACATTTCTGCATTGGCGGTTGCTTCCCTACTGTTGATCAATTAGCTTGGCCAGACGGACCGAGGTTACTCAAAGGCAACAACTAATACCAGATAATTTTATTTAAGAGAACGCCTGAAGGTAAAATGGTTAGTGAAGGCATAATGTAGCCAATCCACTTCAGAAGTATGCCCTAAGTTGAATAAACTTGGCTTGGGGATCTGAAGATTAACATGATCAGTAAGGTCCCCACAGATGTACCCTTCCAATTGGTGAGTGACAACTGAAAAGGAAGATAATAAATTATGAAGTTTTCCTAGCTAGGTTAACAGTGTCAGTATTTTTTACTCTCTCTCTCTCTCTCTCTCTCTCTCTCTCTCTCTAAGACCACCATCATTTATCCCACCCCCAAGCCACGTGATCCAGCTCTGATGCGGTTCTTCTCTCTACTCAGCTGTATCGCAAAGATGGCTGAATGCCTCGTCCTTCCTCACCTTGCCTGGAAATTGGGCCCGTTGCACCCACAGCTCTATGCCTAGCTCCCTGGCAGAAGCGTCCCGCAGTGCCTTGCCTCTTTTCTGGGAAAGTTGAGAAATGGTCGAAGTATGGCTGTCTTCCTTGATCAAGAGAAGGCATTTGAGCTAGCTGATCCTGATGCAGTACTGGGAGCACTCGCAGAGAGAGGCGTCTCTGGTAGACTCCTCTCCTGGATCTGCAATTTCTTTGTTGGACGTGCTGCCAGTGTCCACTTTCAGGGGCAGCTCTTCCCTTCCTACCCACATCTGAGCGGAACACCTGAAGGCAGTTTACTCAGTCCTGTCTTGTTCAGTGGCCTCACTGAGAGCCTGCTGTCAGTTGACTTCGGCACGGGCATCATTGTGCTCTGCTCTGCAGATGACCTGGCACTTGTCTTCTCCCGTAGGGACTTCTACGATAGGGCCTCGACTGCTCTTACCCACCTCCATGACAGATACTGCAAACTGGCCTCAGGATAAATCTTGGAAAGACCAAATGCATGCCCTTCGGTTTATGACACCCAGAGCATCCACTCTTCCTCGGAAGGCACCAATCTGATCTTCACAGTCATCAATACCTGGGAGTGTGGTCTGACAATTGCCTGTCCTTTTCCATTCAGGTACAGTACCTACAGGAGCGGGCTGCCCCAAGAATCACAGCACTTGAAGCCCTCTCATGCAGGAGCCTAGGTGCCTCATACTGCATCCTCAGGACTACAGTGCAATTTATCTTGTAGGGCTCTCTGGGGCACAATCATGCTCCATAGAAGTCCTTGAAAACTCTGCACTGCGTGTGATGCAGGGAGCTCCTCCTCAGACGTGAATTGAGAACCTCTGGGTTGAGAGTGGCTTCCCATCTCTCCAGCACAGAATCTGGAATCGATCAACAGTAGTTTTTGCTCAGCTTTGCCAACTCAGGCCACACCTGCCTGTTCCTGTGATGCCCCCTGACCCACACCCGAATAAGGACTGGGCACACATCACTGCCAACATAATATATGACCTGGGAGTAACTGATGCCTTGCTAGGGGGCCCCGACCTCCCCGACCCTGCCTATACGTCCCCCTCCATGGCTGTCTTCCACGATCCAGAGTGTTGTCACCTCTGATGCCTTCTGTAGAGCAATCCTACCCGCCCTCCTACGCCAGGATAGCCTACAGAGGATGGCATCTCTCGGGACCCTGGGAACAGTTGAGTATTTCACTGACTGGTCAGTTACTGCTTGTGCAGGTGCCACATTCGTCAGAGAACGATTGTGTCGAGACCTGGCGGCTCCCTTCTGGGGCCTCCATGTACGAGACGGAGCTTGTCACAATTTTAAGCGCCCTCAGACATGCCCGTTGTCACCGCCACCAACATGTGGTCATCCACACTGACTCGCTGTTGTCTCTGCATGGTCTCTTTGCACGACACTTCACTGACAGTTTGAATCTTCCGATCTCTACACTAACAGTTGCTGACTCCATTGCTCAGATTGGAGGGAAAATCCACCTGCTCTGGCTGCCCAGCCACGTAGGCATCGCCAGTAATGAGCACGCTGATGCTGCCACTTGCTCCACAGTGCTACACCCTACCGTCACCTTTCCTATCAGGACAAGCCGTTCTCTCCTCAACCTGAGAGTCAGCCGCACGTTCCTCCAGCTCACGCAATCTGATCATGAGACACAGGTGGTAGAGGGCTCTCACTCTGCCACTTGGTATGCTGGGGCCGCAAACTATGAGCCCCTTGACTCTACCCCTCACACACCTAATTCGCTCGTGGTGCGATTATGCCAGCTACGGCTCAGCTACCACTGTTAAACTCAAAAAGTAGGGATTGCCCCTGAACTGTGCCCTCACTGTCACGAAACTGCAGACTGGCCACTCCTACACTTCCTGCTTGACTGCTTCACCGCCGCCCTTCACTCCATCTTAGTTGGCAGACTCATAAGGAGGGTCTCTCCCTTTGCCACCGCTGCTGCGATCGTTGCCCTCACCCCCAACTCAGTCCTACTCGACACTGTCTCCACCTACCCTCCACCTCGTTAGCCATTCCCTCCCCAACATACACTGGTCCACTCTGACGGGCTTTATTTGCCTGTGTCCACACTAACTTTATAGGTGGATGAATCCACTCCACCAACCAGCAGCTCTCTTTGAGCCCCATTAATTATCAAGATTTGCTTTGGCGGGCCCTTATTTGGCCCGCTCCTCCGAAGGAAGGTAAATCTAAACAACAACAACAACAACAACAACTCTCGCTCTCTCTCTCTCTCTCTCTCTCTCTCTCTCTCTCCCTTTCTCGGGAAAAACATCCATTTGGAGGGATTAGATATACCTTTCACACAACTTCTCTATTTGGGACGTCTCCATAGGTAACGAAAAATAAATTACTTAGACATCATCAGGCCAAATGGATTAACAGACAGCCTAGTGGACAAGATATTTCATGTATTTGCCTGTGGGCATAGACTACAGTACACTGTTCGTTCTCGAGGCCCATCAGTCATTATACCTTCACGAAATAGCATAGATTAGCTTTACATGTCATCACTGTCGTACTCACAGCCACCGAGGAGTCTGGTTTCATGCTTGGGCTCTCTAATTGGGGCTGGTGTTACGGTGTTAGTGCTGATGCTGTTTATATGTTGATGGATCACGTAATACATAAACTAAGAATGATTTGACAGTATTCCAGTTCCACAAACTGTTCCCAGCACTTGTCTAGGATCGGTCTGTCATTCTCTCGGTCAGCAGTCCACCACTCCACTACATGACGCAAACTGCAGGTGGCGGCATAGCATATAATGACGTTCTCAAAGTCACAATTTTCGATATGTGATACCTTTACATAAAAGGATTTAAATATATCACAGTCATTTTTTGTATATACTATATTGTTTTTACTCTAACTTGGCCCAAATTTTTTTCTGAAGCTTATTTTATGTTGCTCAGTGGCAGAAAAAGACAATACTATCGCTTTTCATCTTTTATATAGCACTTCATCATGACTAGCATTTTATTCTAGTATCAGTCTCTTCTGACAACTCAGTATTCACGATGGAGAGATGGCAATTTTAGGCCAAGTTACAGTTATCAGAGTATACTATAGTTTATTATCTTCAGTATCACATCAGTTGAAGGGGTTAAAGTTCTTTTCATCTCACTCGCGTATTTTGAGATCTCCAAACGAATTACTCAGCCTAGGAGACATTTAGAACTGGAAAATTTCGATAATAAACTTATGAACATAATAAACTGCAGATGTCATTCAGTTGGACCATCCTGTACTCTTTTCACCCGAAGTTGGTCCAGAAGTTTGTCCTTTTGCAGTTTTGTTCGCATATAGAAATTTTCTTAGTTAATTTGTTTTTCCTTCCTCTGCTGATTATCTCTAAAAGCATGATTAAAAAAAAACTTGATGACTGAATAAGACAATGCTACAACTCTACATTCTTTCCACATACTTTTTTTGTGACTAGGACCATATTCTAATGTTAATCTTTTTATTACAACTCATCATTCAAGATGGAGATGGCAATATTAGGGCAAGTTAGAGTGAAAAGAATATAGTCATCCCATGAAATGGGTATAACCACAGTGGAGTAGGAGTAGGACAAGGACAGCTAAGCAGATACATTTACAACCTTGTTTTTCTGTTAAGCTGAATAAAATGGCGTGAAGGAAGTAGTAAATGTAATGAAATGGTCAGTGTTTGCTCGTCATTTCAAAACACATATAGCTTTTCCAAACTGTGCTCTCTAAACTCTGCATTGTAGCAACTGACTTTGTCGATTCTAGGAGGAAAGTTACTCATGTTAGGAGAGCGGTAGTATCCCAGTTGATGAAGCTCATACTGTGCTTGTAGATCCAGTTTACTCCGTCTTGTTTGATCTATTCTACGCTGTGCTCTTCTGCTGCATAGGTGGCCTTCCTCCTGCCATCGCATCACCCACCTACGCACAGTTGTCGTGCTGGCTCCAGTCCACTGCCCTATAACTTTATATGACAGTCCATTCAACCACAGCCACACCATCATCTCACGTGCCGGCATCACTGTCCTCATGAATGGTGGGCGGCGCGCTATGGTCAACATCTGTGCACAGTTGTATCAACCCTTTCGTTGCACGGAATTTCTTAAAACTGGATAAGACTGTCCGTCATAAACTGAAATTAAATACAAAGTTCTGTATTCTTTGACAAAACAAAATTAATGGTAGTTTTTTTACATTATACTCCAGGGGACTTGACATGCTTTGTAAATTATACATCGACTGACAGCCACCAAACAGAATCTTGTGTTCGCAATAAGAATAAATAAAAAAAGGTTAAAGCAATTTCTTTTTCCTGTCGCTGCTTACAAGATCCTTCTAAACCCTTCATAGATATTGTGGAGTATGCAACAGGTCAATGGAAGTGTCTCCCTTTGTCTGTATTTCCTACTGCCTGTGATCTCCAGTCTTTCAAACGCTGTGTGTCCAGGCATCTCTAAACGAACGGATCTTTAATTAGGCATTCTGTTATCTTGTTTTTATTTTTTCTTTCAGGAAAGAATCTTGCAAGCACCTGGCCTTTGGTTCCTTTTTTCTTACTTTAAAAAAAAAAAAAATCGCCTATCTCATGCTACTCGTATGATGTAGTTACAGGTTTCAAGGTTACTGAGGGGTATAACCAACAATTCGAATCATCATAAGTGGTGAAGATAACAGTCCCCTTTGTACTCTTTGTTCTTACTGGAAAACTGATGAAACTTGTGTTAGGATGTGCCGCAGTAGCCTATACCGATATTTTAACTTGAGTGAATTTCGTATATTTAAACAAATTAATTCCTTACATCACTTCTGTGTTACTCTCCTCGTCAGCCATTGCTGGTACTTGAAGAGCTTTGGCTAATATAACATTTCTTTGTTTTCATTCCTTTTCCCCAGTTCATGATGAAATTGCTGACTAACAGGACGCGAGGTCGATTCCAGAGGGTGGTATAGGTTGTTGTTGTCGGCACAGATCTTTCACATTATCCACGGACATCACAAAAAAAAACATTAGGAAATGTCATCACACCAGCAATATGATGCGCATAAGACAGCTGGGCACCACACTAACAACGTCAGCCACACCATCATCACACAAACACCGTCAGCCACACCAGTACCACAGTAACATCGTCAGCCACACCAACACCACAAACATCGTCAGCCACAACAGCACCACACTAACACTGTCAGCTATACCAGCACAACATAAACACCGTCAGCCATACCAGCACCACACTAACATCGTCAGCCATACCAGCACCACACTAACACCGTCAGCCACACCAGCACCACACAAACACCGTCAGCCACAACAGCACCACACTAACACCGTCAGCCACAACAGCACCACACTAACACCGTCAGCCATACCAGCACCACACAAACACCGTCAGCCATACAAGCACCACACTAACACCGTCAGCCACACCAGCACCACACAAACACCGTCAGCCATACAAGCACCACACTAACAGCGTCAGCCACATCAACACCACAGTAACACCGCCAGCCACACCAGCACGGCGCCACACTCTCAAGACTCACCAGTGGAGTGGCAATGGTCAGGCAGCGGCGGGTGAGGCAGTCGGCCACTCAGGGTCAGGCTGCCAGTGACTCGGACACACCGACACGCCCCTATTTATTGCACCGCACACTCCCCCTCCACCCTCACACCCCAACACCCTCATCCACCCCAAAACCCTCACCCTCACTATACCCTGACAGCCTGGCAGTTAACACATAGTTTACTCTGCCATTTTAACATATGGCACATTTTTTTGAAGCTTGGGTTGGGAGCTTCTGCTACCTGCTCATTACGCGAACATCCACTACACAGACCGCATCGCTTGACTATTC
>NC_136983.1:39386657-39594157 GCF_032717465.1 Coenobita brevimanus | reverse complement strand
GGTGGATTGACCATGTGGAGAGGATGGAGTGTGAATGACTGACGAAGAGTGTGTGTGTGTGTATATATATATATATATATATATATATATATATATATATATATATATATATATATATAGAGAGAGAGAGAGAGAGAGAGAGAGAGAGAGAGAGAGAGGGTGTTCAGCACTTATAGAGGAAAAAAACTATCTCTCTATCTATCTATTGCCAGACGCCTCAATCCCGTTTGGGGTGGCCACAAACAAATCGCCTCCAAGTCGCCCTTTCCCCCACCATTTCACTCCCCTGCTCCCAACTCACACCCCTCTCTCTCATATACCTCTCCACCCCTTTTCTCCATCTCATCCTCGGCCTCCCCCTCCCTCTTTCCCCCTCCACCTCACTCACATACACTCTCTTCGTCAGTCTTTCACCCTCCATCCTCTCCACATGGCCAAACCACCTCAGTGTGTTCCTCATAACGCTTCCTATCACATCCACATCAACACCACAACGCTCCTTTATATCCTCATTCGTCAGCCTCTCTCTCCATGTGACTCCACAGGCTCCTCTTAAATAACTCATTTCCACTGCTGTCACTCTTGACTTGTGTCCTTCCAACAACGTCCAAGCTTCACTTCCGTACGTTAGAGTTGGTATCACAATACTGTCATGTAGTAACTTTTTCACTTCCATGCTCACTTCCCTGTTTCTTATCACTGCTTTCAAAGAACCAGCAACCTTTCTTCCCTGCTGTACCCTTTCAAGCACTTCACCCTCCAAACCTCCATCCTTACTCATCACACTACCCAAGTACTTAAACGTACTCACATTTTCCAGTTCCTCACCATCCAACCTCGCTGTACATTCACTGACTTCACCTCTCTCAAAGAGGATATTTAGGTAGGCAAAGTAAGCAACTGATTCCACTTTACAGACAAAGCATTCAAGCAATTTTTTTTTTTTTTTTTAATTTTTTTATGAATGCAAAGTCGTGCCTCACTACCCAAGCATTCTGTAAATCTAACTGATCTGAGTACGTGAAGGGTATGGTGAGGAAAGGTAAAACTAAACAATATGATATAAAAAGAAACAATATTTTTGAGCTATACAACAGGCATAATCAGTTTATTACATGTGGGATTTCTTGGTCGAGTCAAAGAGGGCTCTGTTGTGCTCCACAACATGGAAGATCAGCTGTCGTTCATCTTCATTCTTCGTCAGACGACTGATGTAGTCCATTGCCAGTTTGACTGCCTGCTCAGCAACGTCACTGACCACTTTGAGGCGGGCCATGACATCAGGAATGGGGCAGAGGTCATTGGTGCTTGTCTGAGTATCCAGCTTCAAACCTTTGTTTTACAGACTCTGCGTTGATGACACTTTTGTCATTTTTGCATTACCTGACCATAATTCCCCGTTTTTTAATTATCTCAATTCCAAACACCCGAACATTCAATTTACTTCTGATATAGTGGAACATAAGAAATTACCATTTTTGGATATAGCCGTTGAAAAAAATAACTCATTTAGGACCTCTGTCTATCGTAAGCCTACATACACTGGTTTGACAACTAAATTTATGTCCAACATCCCTGTGCAATTTTAACAGAGCCTGGTATACCCTTTGGTAACTAGAGCATTTAACATTAATTCAACTTACAAAAACTTTCACTTGTAGTTAAATAATTTACGAAACATGTTAAAACTAAACGGTTTTCCCTTACACTTCACCGAAACACACATAGGGAAAAGGTTAAAAAAAAATAATGTCCCCTCACCTACAAGTTAAGACTGCTCCCAAATCTCTTGTTTATTTTGTAACTACTTTTGGGGGGGACCTCTTTCCTTTGGAGTACAGAATAAAATCAGGAAACTCATCTCTGAATATTATCCACAGGTATCATTGAGGATAGTTTTTAAACCATCAACAATGCTATCCAACCACTTCAAGTTCAAGGACCACATCCACGGTTCTCTTATGCCATCGGTGGTGAACAAGTTTAAGTGTAGTAGATGTAATTCTATATATAAAGGTCAAACCAAACGACACCTCACCACCAGGATTTTGGAGCATCGCTGAAGGTCACACAGAACAGGTGTGCCTTTATCGAAACCTGTCTATTCAGCGATCCGTGAACACTCTGAAGCCTCAGGCCACCCAGTGTATGCAAGCGATTTCTCCATTCTCCACCGCGTCTTGACTCTCAGAAATCAATGGGAGTAGCCAAGGGGTTATGGCTGGAATCATCCCAAACATGCAGAGAGAGAGAACTAGTAGCGAACATATGCTGCTGGGAGGACCATGGTACCCAAGGTTGTGGGGCAGGTTAAGTAGTTCCACGTCCGGATGGGCCACGGCTTCGTGACTCGCTGGGACACGAGGGGGGATGTGTTCCTTCAGCGCTCCTCCGTCGTGGCCCCCAACCCTGCCCACCCTGTGCCCTCTGTTGCTGCTGGTGAGGAGGTGGAGTTTGATGTACAGGAGGATGCTAAAGGCTCTGCAGCTGCTTCTGTCACCGGCCCTGCAGGCTAGGCAGTGCAGGGCTCACCCCACACCATCCCCTGTCGTCAGCGTCGGCGTCAGTCACCATCTGATGTTCATCTATTACACACCTTCTCAATCTATCATCCACACACATAATCAGTTATTGCCTTCCGTTCATTCAGTTCACCACCCACCCTTGTCATCACTTGCCACGTATACTTGTGTTTCATTTTGTGTCAGAAGAGGGTATTGGCAATCACCAACCCCCTCCCAGCATAAATGTCCACTAGACCACTGCCATTCTCATCCACTTCTGCAGGCACACCCAACTCACCAACTACTCCATCCACCTTCACATTCCCTACTTTTCCATTCATATCTCCAATCAAAAACACTTTGTCCAGAACTCTTTCACTCTGCTTGCACGATCATTGGCGCATACACACAGACAATCGCCCACAACTGTAGTCCAACTTTCAGTCTTTCCCACACATTCTTGAGCCAACTGATCCTTACTCTCTTATATTCTTCTTCCATGTCTTACACACAATACACACTCCTTCTTTTGCCCTCTCTTTCCTACCCACTCCCGTGCATATACCCCATCATCCATACTCCCATTCTCTCACACTCTCACCTCATCATTCAGTTTCAGTTAATTCACATACATCCACTTTTGCACCCTCAAGCACCTGGACAATCTCTCTTTCACCTCGTCATTTGCATCCCTTACATTCCATGTAGCATTTTTTAAAAAGTTTTGAAAGATACGACATATATTGGTGAATTAGGAAAAAGTTATTTCCCATGGTCATGTTAATTGTCCATGATGATTTAAAAAAAAAAAAGATATAATTCATCATTTCTACGTTTTAATATTTCCACACATTTGCAAGAATAGTGTTGCCTCCATTTACACCCCCAGCCACCTGCTGGCCTGGGGGGCAGACTCCGACACTGTTTAACATCCTAATAGTATTACAAATCGCATAGGCAGCATTGTAGTTCCTCTACTTTTGCAATGTATTTTGAATATTACCCCATAACACTGTTTTATGAGATTTACACCGTTTTAACAGGGGCCCCAGCTTTCATCAATAATATGGAAGAGAATACGGAGGTGCAATGTGCTGAATAAGTCACAAAAATGTTGTAAAGATAACTGAAAAAGCTCTTAAAATACTTCCCCAAGTGTCCTTGATCGTTCGCTTCATTCTCTCCGTTAAAAAATAGAGGGGTATTACCACCAGCTGCAGGTTTAAATATCCGGCAAGGCTCTGGTTCAGATGGGTTCAGGCTCTACACGTAAGTTCCTCGAATATTTCACTGTGTCTACTTCATTCTCGTGTCATTTTGGTTATTTTCCTTCCAGATGGATTTCACCAGACAAGGAACTTTACTGAGCCTCTCTCAGCATAGTATTATCCACCAAAATGCAGTGAGAAGTAAAGGTGTCAGACAGAGAGGGAGAACGTGTATATTTGTGATAGCATGTATGATACCCGTACGACGAAGATCTGTGTTAAAGGACCCTATTCTCGTCCGTTGAGGAAGCTCCCTGACACCTTTTCCTAAGCGATTTATTTGTTTGTTACACTTTACTCTCTTGTTACAAAATCCTTCCAGTATCGCCAAATCCTTCCAATATCTCCATACTTTGCAGAAATAACGAAGAAAAGGATATTAACCACTTGTATCCAAACATAAATCACTAAGGAAGAGGTGTTGAGGCGCCTCCTTAACCGACGAGAATACCAGCCAATGCGTCACTGAGAGAGGGAGGAATAGAGGAGCTCAAGGAAGAAGACGTGGAGACTGATGGCTGCTCCTCCCACCACCACCACCAGCGTCCCCTGTGATGGAGGATATGAATTAGTCTCTTGTGGTTTTTAAACAATCAGTGGCAACACAGAGGAGGGACACAGGAGGAACTTCCATGGGTAGGAAAGACATTGAACAGACCTAATGCTTTTAAAGTATCTTAAACTGAAGCAATGATTAAGATTATTTCACTAATAAACCAAGATAGGCTTTATACTTTTTACGTACTCTATCTGCGTGCGGAGTTTTATTTAAGCTGTCATCTCAAATCGAAAGGAACCGACCCTGAAAATTTCTGCCCCTCCATATACATAAATAAATAAGTGAACCAGATATATAGAAAACCAGGTAGGTAGATCCAGATATCCCATTAACACCCGTCATTGCAGTTCCCCTCACCCTTCAGGCATCTTCGGTCACACACTCATGTAGTTTATCCCGCCACCCTTTTTTCGGGTTTTGTGTCCAGCTCGCCATTCTTCCTGCCTACATGCTACAGTCACTCTTATGTTTAGTTACCCTGATGTTTAGATACTCAGATGTTCCTTAGATGTTTACTTGCCGAAATGTTTAGTTACCCATGGATTTAGTTGCCCAGACGATTAGTGACATGTTTCGTTACCCAGATGTTACTCAGATATTTAGTGACTCAGATACTTAGTTACCTAGATGTTTGGTGACCCATATGTTTAGTGACCCAGATGATTAGTTACTCAGATGTTTAGTGACCCAGATGATTAGTTACTTAGATGTTTAGTGACCCAGATGATTAGTTACTCAGATGTTTAGTGACCCAGATGATTAGTTACTCAGATGTTTAGTGACCCAGAAATTTTGTAACCCAGGTGTTTTGTAACTCAGATGTTTTGTAACTCAGATGTTTTGTGACCCACATGTTAAATTATCCAGATGTTTAGTTACCCAGATGTTGGCGATGCCGAGTGTAGTGCGAAGAGTAGTTTTCTTCGGAGAGTTGAAACAAGCGGTGTAGTTGGGTGTGTATGTTCTTTCCCACAGGTCATAAAGGCCAGCTTCCAGTGTCTGCATTATTCTGTTGATCGTAAAATAACTTTAATCAATCGCTACTTTATTAATCATTCATACCATAATATCACTCACATTATATTATTGTTCACACTGTAATATTAATCACTATATTAATCACGCAAACTATGATAGTCACTGTCACTCAATAATATTAATCATCTAATAATATTAATCATCTAATAATATTATTACTCACACTGTAATATTTATCACACACAGTACAATATTAATCACACTAAATTACTCACACTATAATAATAATCACTCATATTATAATATTCATCAGTCACACTATAATATTAATCACTCACTATAAATGTCTTAACCTCACTGCTAAGAAGGATGTTTCCCATACTGAAAATTTATAAAAAAATTTTCTTACGGGGCTTTCACACATTCAGGAGTGGGACGGAGAATCAACGCGAGTTGCTACTCTTGAGACACTCTGCACCCTGCTCCTGACAATTCCTCTATAGTCCCAGGGACTCTAGGGTCTGTCTCGGGACTCCTCGCGCACTCCTGTTGTTTTTGGCATGTTCAAAATTTTTCGAGAACCGCTACGATTTTTTTTTTTAACTCCTAGCGCGCACCTAAGGCGTTCGTGACTACTCTTAGCAACTCACAGGTACTCTCAACGGATTCTTGTATCAAAAAACCTCTGCGAGTTGCTAAGAATCGTTGTGAGTAACTAAGAGTAGCTAGGAGTCACTATGAGTTGGTAAGAGTAGCAAGAAGTCTTCCAAGTGTAGGTTGGAGTTTCACAGCAGTGCTCAAAAGTTTCGTTTCGTTTCATCCACGAGTTACAAAAATTAGCTTAGAGTTATCCATGAGTTGCTACGAGTATGCAAAGAGCGTGGTAAAAGTGTGGCAGAAGTCACTGTGAGTTTGCTGGGAGTTGGTTACCGTTGGTTTTGTGGTGCGGGGTGGGGGTGGGGGGACCTGATTGTAATATGCTTGCCGTCCAAAGCACCGAGTGCGTGGTGGAAATTCCATTTGTTGGAGAAAAGGGAAGCCACCTACTTCCACTGTTCGGCATTGTGGGGCAGGCCAGGACATCTATGTCCTGGTACTCTGCAACGATAGCCTTGCAGGTCTCGAGAATGATAAGTGATATGGTATTGTGGGCCACTCTGAAGCCATGCGAAAGGGTTTTGTAGCTATCTTCAGTCGCCAGGTAGCATAGAGTGATGGCCAGCCTCAACCCAGGTGACAATGTCTTCCTGCAGAAGGTGTCCTGCTTCTTGATACGAAACCAACCCTTTCCAGCAGTTCTATGAACATGATGTCATCCATTCGAAGAAACTTCCTGAAGCTATGGGAGTCCTCTGACTTCAACTCTTCAATAAGTTTCTCGTACTGGCTGTACATAGGACGTCGTACCAGCCATAACCTGCTCCAAAGAGTTCTCCTCTTTTGATTCCCTTTCTTCTTTTGAAATAACAGCCTTCATATTGTCACATTGATGTCAGCCACTTCACATGCCAAATCCACCTGCAGCTTCAGTAGTTTCAATTCGCGGGCACTCCGATCATGGTCGTTGAGGATATGTAGGTCTATGCTGAATGCAAGCTCGCTGTTGAATGAGTAGTCCACCTGCATCACATCCTTTATATATATATTTTTTTTTCGCCCAATACTCCTGACAGACTTACATCAAATTCTTGATAGTCGTAGCGCACTTGTAACTATTCTAGTGGCGGTCTTAGCTACTCCTAGCTACTCTTAGTTACTATTGGCTACTGGGAGACCTTTATGGACCATTTGGTTCGGCAATGCAAAATGACTCTTAGCTACTCATAGCGCCGCCCTAGGGAACACTTAGCAATGCATAAGCTATGCGTGTCTACTTGTAGCGCCCACCTGGTGCACTCCTAGATTGCTGGATTCTTGGCCAAATTGACAAAACTCCACCAGGAGTTTGAACTCTTGGTAACTCTTCATCCCACTCCTGAATGTGTGAAAGCCCCTTTAATATTTCTCTCTAGGCGGGTCAACTCACAAGGCACAACAGAAGAAGCAGATCCAGTCGAATGAAGCAATGAAGCACTCTCTGCCACATTTAGCTGTCTGCACACTGTGCTGCAATATTAAGTATACAGTATTTTTTTTTTCTTATCACTTTCACGACTTTACTCATTATCCGACTGTATATTTCAGCACATGTATGACCCACATCAGAGGGGGTATCATGAGGACAGCTTGTCTGTGCAACCTCCCCATGCCAATTTGTAGCATGTTACACCCACCTGTCATCCTCAACCTGCAACAGCCTCTCACACCTGACCACTCCTGGGACAAACGAGGGCGTGACTGTCTCGCGGCGACACGCCCTGCAGCTCTTGTACAGCACATCACTTAAACTTGGGATAAAGACATCAGCTCTGTTAATTTTGAAATCGGTATCATGTTGGGTCAGGATGCGAAGAAATTCGTCTGTATTGCCTTCTAGCCATTTAATGGGTTTTCTAAGAGTTGGTCTCATCGACGACTACACAATACAGCCTGCTCTCTCAGCATCGTGGCCCTCAGGACAAGTTGCTTTACATCAGGTGGAATATAAAAGGTCAACAGAAAATGAGGGCGTGAGTTGAGGGTGGCTGGAGTTCTGATGAACAGTAAAATTACCCAGATGATCATGAAGAGTGGAGGGTGCTACACAGGAATCTATCTCTGGCACCGCCACATCTCTTTTCTTATATATCAAGTTGCATTTATATTCCTTGATAAGGGCTTTAAATTATTAACCACAAACAAATTACAGTGTTTGTAAAATGACTCTAGATTATATGCATTGTTATTATGGGTACTAGTTTTATCACGTATCCAAGTGTATAACAGGGAGTTTATTGTAGCACTAGTTGAACAGGGATGTACCCTCAAGGTGGGTGCAAAGCTAATAATAGGGAGAGTGTTTATTCAGCCCTCGGGACTAGCTTCTGACCGATTCCCTTTGCTGAACTTTTTCAGTGTATCAGTACCACAGGGAGTAAGCCAACAAACTCTTCTACACAGTTTCCTCCAGCTATCCACACCAAACTACATTCATGTTATGCACTACACTTTCTCTAGATTTAAAGAAAAAAAAAAGGCATTTCAACATGCAGCCATGGAGTCCACAGTAGGGGGTAGGGAGGAGAGGGGATCATAAAACCCCCCACCATTCCCCCCTCTCCCGGTGACGGCTAAGAGAGATGCTTGGAACCACTGTCTGACTCACTTCGTCATTTCTGTGACATTCGCTTCATTTCCTCTAACTTTCTATTAAACACCACTTGTCTTCCTCTAAACCTCACCTCCTCGTCGTTACTGAGCCCCAGCTGTCTGAGGCGACTGATAGCAAGCCCTTCTCCGTATCCTCCTACATTCTCTGAGATAAAACCTGGGTAGCCATAGTCAGGGATTCCACGCCCCTGCCCATAGGCCAGTGGTGAGCCCTCTCCTGTCTTAGGAGGTAGGAGTGAGTTTTGCATCCCTTCCCTATAAAAAAACAACTTCCTGTGAAATAAAAGAAGGAAGAGGGATAGGAGTCAGTGCATCTTGCCTGACCACAACTCAGTTTTGCTGGCAGGTCCTTCCTCAGGTGCCGGCCTGGCTGGGCTTTGGGGGCTCTGTCATGCTGGTGCCCATCATAATGGTTGCCGAGTAATGTCTATGGGACCCCAGCAACTGGATGATATGGGAAGGACCCCCTACCTTCTGGATTTTGGTAATTCCCGTAAGTTAAAATTTAATGAATCCTGGTTCCAGCAGCCAAATCTTCACTGCTGGACTTGGTTTGTTAATACTTACTGGAGGATCCTTCAGAACTTCAGGGTTTTCAGGAGTGCAGAGTTTTTTGCTGTTGATCACAGACTTGTTACTACACAGATACGAATCAAAACTGAGAGATTCTCAAGATGCCACCCAAAAAAGTTCAATCTTGAGAAACTCAGGGATGAGGGGTGTGCATATGAGTATGTAGCGACAGTCTCAAATCAGTTTGAAGTTTTCTGTACTGTTGTGGATCCTGTTGAATGATGAGATACCTTTAAGCATGCTACTCTGATAAGTGTATTGGAGACCGCCCAAGATCAAGGATAGGCTTTATCTCACGGGGGAAGCTGACCACAGTTGAGGAGAGCCGTGCTGCCAGACTGGCTGGGGATAGGGAGCAGTACAGATTTTGGTCTCAATGGGTACAAGTTTCACTGAGAAAGGGCAAGGAGAGGTATGTCAGGGAAATCACTGAGGAGGTGGAACGTTGTTTTCATGGACATGACCTTCGACCCACCTACAGAGCCCTGAAGAAGCTCCACTTCAGACTCACCTCTCAGGTTAATTGTGTTCGGACAGCAGATGGACGGCTTGTGTCAGGGGCTTGTTGGGCTGAGAACTTTGAGCAGCTGTATGTGGCTGAACCTCTCAGTGGAGAGCTTCCATTGGCTGGTGTACAATTATTGACTGCTGTCCACCAATTGACAAGCCATGCCTTCAGTGAGGCAGTGGCTCCATTGCAAAGTGGTAGAGTAGCTGGTGTTTGTGACATCCCAACAGAATTGATCAAAGCCAGGAGCAAAGCCATGATCAGGGGGTCACATGCAGTCATAGAAGCCATTTGGCAGACTGCTATCATTCCTTCTAACTGGACAAAGTGTTTGGTCACCCCTATCTGGAAGGAAAAGGAGACCTGCATGACTTTAGTAACTACCGTGGTATTACAGTGCTCGGTATGGCAGGTAAAGTTCTTGCTCACATGCACCTGATGCATATTGGGAACCATTTGCTAAAGTTGCAGAGGCCTGACCTATCCAGATTCATGCACATCAAGTCTACTGTTGACTGTAAACTAGCACTTTGAATTCTTGTGGAATGCAGTCTTGAGTTTCAACAAGGTCTGCTAACAGCCAACGTGTACCTCAAGAAGGTGTTTGACTCTGTAAATCGGGAGGTACAATGGGAACTCCTGCAAGTCCAAGGGATCCCTACAGGGATAATCCGATTGACTACTGGCTCATACACAAACACTGAGAATGCTGTCTAGAGTGGCAGGTGGGGGGAACATCGGACTTCTTCCCAGTTAGGTCTGGAATAAGACAGGGATATGTCCTTCCTCCCACACTTTTCAGCACATGTATGGATTGGGTACTGGACCAGGCTGTAAGTCAAACTCACTGTGGGACATCAACTGGTAATTTCAGGGTTAATGACCTTCACTTTGTTGATGACGCATTTATCCTGGCGATACTACTTAGTGCCCTCAAGGAATTTCATGAGAATGCAAAGCTATTGGATTTAAAGGCCTCTTGGGCCAAGACCAAGGTCCTGGCATTTGATGGCTTGTTGGATGAAGCAGTTCAGTCTGTCCAAGCATGTGGTGAAGTTATAGAAGTCTTGGAAAGATTTGGTAGTGTGATCCATAACAACAGTAGAGGAGACAGTGAGATCTCTCGTTGCATTGGTCTGGCCTACTTGGCTATGAATTCACTCAATTTGGATATTTGGTGCTTTCGTTATTTGTGTAGAACTATAGTTCGCAACTTCAGGGTACTGATGCTCCGTGTCTTACACTATAGCTGTGAAACATGAACACTAAACAGTGACCTGATGTGGCAAATTGACTCCTTTGGTACTAGTTGTCATTGCAGGATCATGGGATATCACTGGTACAACCGGGTGTGTAACGAGCGACTACTTCATGAGACTGAATCGAGGCTTATTACCCACATAATGTCATTGCCAACTCCAGCAATATGGGCATGTGGCCTACTTTCCTCAGGCTGATCCTTCTCACAGGGTGATATCTATACAAGTTAACCCAGGGTGGAGGAGGCCAAGAGGAAAGCCAAGTAACTCATGGCTGGAGCAGGTCGATGACTCCTGTTGGGAGATACAGTACATAGAGGGGGAAAGAGTCGCTGCTGATGAGAGCCCCTCATGGGTGGAGTCGGAGAGTGAGTAAGGCTATGCACCCCACAGCGTTTGCCCCTTCTTGACTGATGGATTGATCTCTATCCTCACTTCAAAGCCAAAGGTGGCTGTTGTGATCATGTAAGTAACATTAAATCATGCTGTCTTGTCCCTGAACTTGAATCTTGTGAATTCTTTATCCTCTGGCTTTGGCTATCCTGTAATTCTCTGACTTAGTATATCAGTATTGTTTACTTATCCCATAATTCTACTGACTATGAAAACTTCTTTGACTATCATACTTCTACGTAGGGACACACCGTAACAATTTCTTCATTCTCTGAAATTTCCATTCTAGGTTAATTCAGTGTTCACCACATCTTTGGCTTTCCTCTCCTTTCACTGATCCACCTGGTGGCAAGCCCACATCTTTTCTATTCTTAATGACCTAGAGCAGCTTGTACAACACCTTACCCATATCCCTGACTATCTTGGAAAGAGCTGCAACATACTTGACCTTTTCCTTACAACTACCCTTCTGCTTATGCCATAATCTTTTTTCTTCGTTGGGCTCCTCTGATCACAACCTAATCACTATAACTTGTCCTAGCACTCCGCAAAGGCTGAGGTCCCTCCCAAGAAGCAGTGGCTGTGGCATTTTGGAGCAGCTGACTGGGAGACCCTCAGGCAGTGCATCTTTGATTTTCCCTGGAATGATTATTGTTTCCATAACTGAAAGCCATCTGAGTGTGCCTTGTCCATTAATGAGGACATTTTCTTTGGTATGGAAGCAAGCATACATTCCTTTGTCTTATCCTGTGACTAATGGAAAAAAAAAAAATTATTTAACCCTTATGCTGTGGGTCCTGTCATGGGACGGAGTGAAGCATGGTCCAGGGAGTGACTCCTGCCCTGTCCCTCAGCACGACCACTTTCATGCCAGTGTTTGAACTCTTGCCCAGCATTTTTCCCTCACCTTTATTTCCTGTGTGATCAGCTGACACAGAACAGCACGTCACTTGAACGTATCAGTTGTTCTTCCACCACCACGAGTGATGATCATGGTTCAGTCTGGCACATCATCTGGTTCCTCACCCGCTCCCACAGGCCAAGCGACCTCAACACCAACAAAACAACCTCCAACCTTGACAGTACTTCTGCAAAGTCTGTGAGGATCCCCTGTGCACAAACGACTACTTTGATATAATCATACACTGAAAAAATTATAGAATGAGATGTGTTTGTATAAACGATAGCAGTGTTGATGTAACAATAATTATAGTGACATTTGTGAAATATACGATAGTGACTTTTATGCTATATTTACAACAGTGACGTTAGTGAAATGTTTACAAAAGTTACGTTTGTTTGGTATTGACAATAGTGACGTTTGTGAAATATTTACTATTGTGACATTTGTGTACTATCTACGATAGTGACGTTTATTTAATGATTACGATAGTGACGAGAGTGATGTATTTTAATGAATGGGAAAGTGACTGATGAAACATTTATGACAGTGACGTTTGTGTTATATTTACGATATTGACGTATATGAACTAGCTACAATAGCAGCGAGAGTGATGTGTCGTCATGAAAGACAGAGTGATTTGTGCAATATTTATCTTGATAGTTGTGAGTACTTGGAAAATGGTCAGCTGGTTACCACCTCTTTCAGTGTCATCTCATTAAAAATGTGGATTATGACAGCAGAAAAACGTGCGGGAGTGATGCCTCCGGAGCTCTGATGCCAGAGGCGCATGTGCATGATGTTGCAAACAGTATACATAAGTGTCTGTATGTAACGCCTACACACAGAAAATAGTGATTTAGTCTTAAGTGAAAGCAAGTAAAATAAATATTTGTAAAGTATAAAATGAGTTTACTTTGCCATTGTGCGATAAGGAAGAGAATGGGAAGCTTCTACAGAAAACCTGGTGAGAGAATAATTTCTCTAGCAATATACAGCATTCATGTAGTTTATTTTCAGCCACACAAATCTCAGCACACAGTGGCAACACTGTAGCAAGGAACGACCGCAAAAAAAGTCACAATGGTGAGCTGAGACACCAAGGTGATGAGACATGACCCAAGACAGCAGCGGGGGGAAGCAGTGAGTCTGGGGAAAGACCAACGTGGCAGGCCAGGAAAGGTGCAAACCGTGGGCTGGCTCGGCTCACGCACATGCTCACTAAGGCCGTAGCTGGGTGCATCAATCAAAACACAGGCATGCCGAAAGCCTGAAATTACTTCCATTCAAGTCCTCCTCACTCCAAAACACCACCACCTAGCTATCTGGGGATACTTGCACTGGAAAGAGGAAAAGTTTGTGAGTATAATACGCTTATTTGAACTTCCTTTGTTGTGTAGTTGCTGAGCTATGAGAGTGTGAAACAGAGCTGTTTTATGAAATCTGCTTGTAGGCTGTGGGAGAAAAGTGTGAAAAACGCCCATAGCCTAAAGGTTAATCACGTTTGGTCTAATGCCGTTTACAACAAGGACAGGGCCTTCAAAGGCACGCGAGCCAACCCACCCCCGAATCTCATCTCATTTATGTTTCTGGCCAGAACTGCAAAAATTGGGAGAAAAGTATGAAAAATGCCCATACCCCTTGTTCTGATTAAAATACTTTTATTCATGCCAAATGCTCTGAGCTCTCCAACTGAAGTTCTTCCCTCTCCTTCTGTTTTCTTGCTAAAAATCTTTCTATCAACACTTCTTGATCATCCTTCCCTCCTCTTTTCCATTCTCATAACTCTGCAGCTACTTCTACTAATTAAACAGAACTCTTCTCTCAGACTTTGTCCTCCACTTCCACCTCTGACAATTACAGCGTTGTTTCTCTATCACTTCCCCTCTAATATCCTCATGGCTGACAATAAAATTTCTTCAATTGATGTGTTTTCTGCCATCACTGGCCTCAGTATTAACAAGACATATGGGTTGATGGGGTCCCTTCTGTTGTCCTCAAGAGCTGTGCCTCTGTGCTTATACCCTGCCTAGGTAAACTCTTTTGTCTTTGTCAACTTGTACCTTTCCTTCTTGGTGGAAGTTTGCTCTCATTCAGCCTTTCCCAAAGAAGGGTGACGATTCCCATCCATCCATCTATCTCCCAATTCCTTCAACATTCTGTAGTTTTAAAGTTTTTAAATATATTCTTAACAAAAACACTTTAAATCACCTTTCATATTATAACATTCTTTACAATCTTCAGTGTGGGTTCTGCCATTGATGCTTCACTGGCAATCTTCTCACCAACCTTTTAGGTTCCTGCTCATCCTCTTTTCAAGACATTGGTGAAAGCTTTGCCACTGTATTTGTAATCTCAATGACTTTCAATAGAGTCTGGCAAAAAACTTTTATTTCCAAATTGCCCTCTAATGATTTCTATCCTTCTACCTGTTCCTTCATTATTAGCTTCCTTTCGTGCCATTATATAGCTGTTGTTGTAGACAGCCACCATTCTTCTCCTAAGGCTATCAATAATGGTGTTCCTCAGGGCTCTGTCCCATCACCAACTCACCAGCTCTCTTCCTTTTATTCAGTAACCTTCTAAGTTGCACATCAAATTCAGTTCACTCACATGCTGATGATTCCACCCTATACCATTCCATTCACTTCCCACAGTGTCCATCTCAACAGTTACTTCAACAAACGGGATAAAGCTATGAAACATTGTCTGACTTGGCTCCTATCTCTGATTGGGGTACAAGTAATCTTGTTTTCAATGCATCAAAAATATAGTTCTAACATCTTTTGACCTTTCAAAATCTACAACATGAATATCCTCTTATTTTTAACAATTCCAGTCTCAATCCTGCATTATCTTTGAACATACTTGGGGTTTCAGTCTCTCGGGATTTTTTTTGGAAAGATCATCTTGCCTCTCTTGTAAATTCTGCTTCCAAGAAATTATGTGTGCTAAGCTGACTTCGTACCTTTGTTACCCCTCCACAGTAGTTGACTTTATTCACAGGTTGTTATTTTGTAAATTTTTTTAAACAGAACAGAGGAAGGAAAAATAAATGAATAAAAAAAAATCCACACACAAGATTACAGGTGTACTACATTCATTAAAAATCTTGAACAGTTGGACTTGAGCAGTCATAGGTTGAAGTTTGTGGGGAAACCACTCTGGGGAAGTGATTTCCAAAGAGATGCAGTTCGAGGATTTAAAGAATTCTGATTGGCAGAAGTTCTGCAATGTAGCAGTGAGAAAGTCCAGTCGTGAGTGCTACCAGATGACCATGTAGCGCGGGGAAAGGCATGAAAGGTGGCACAATGGATGTAACTTCGTCTGAGCATTTGCAATTAAAGTATCTGTAAAACAATGCAAGGGAGGCAACATTCCTTTCTACTTTTAGGGGAGGTAGTTCATTTATAATAGTAAGGTTATTAATAATTATAACAGCTTTATTCTGAAGTGTGTCTGGTTGTTTTAGTGCAACCTCTCCAAGGGTGAGCAATATTCCAGCTGAGAGCACACGTGACTTATAAATTATAGCTAGCTGCACTTCAGTGAAGAAGTTATATACAATAATTCAAGTCTCACTGAAGTGCTTTTAGCAAGTGATCTAATATGATATGTATGAATAATGGTATCACTGAAGGTAATATAGGAATCAGGCAATATCTGTCTCTCAATAAACTGTATATATTTAGTTTTACTATTATTAAATGAGACTGTTATTTTGTCCTCATTCAGTGATCTTAGATAAGTCTTGATGTATGGAGATTCCAGTACTGAGTTGTGAGTTAGAGATATTGAACGTTGTGAATGGGTATTAAAGTGTGAATGAACTGTGAAGTGTTGAGTCATCTGCATATGAATGGATGGGATCATGGGTGATGGATAAGAAATCATTAACCCCTAAACCGTGGGGTTGTTTTTGCTTGACTTGCGTGTCTCACGGGCATATTCGCGCTCCAACAGACTCTCTAAAAATATTTGCCAAAAATCAGTTATTAGTCCTAGAATATTATAATTAAATATGCTTATGGCACATACCTTCAGCTTTCTCCTGGGATGTTTGTTGAGCCTTCGTCGAGTACCGTAGGACTTGTGGAGACCCCTGAAGTTGGGTAACGAAGTCTCCACTTTACACTTCCCGACAACCCGTAATATGATTACCACAGCCTAATATTATCACTAGAAACACTATTCTATGATTCTCAAATAGTTTGGAATCCATACTCTAAAAAAGAAAAACACTGTGAAAGCAATGAAAATTACGAGCGCATATGACCTTCCCACTTGCGATCGTTTGTCGCTGGTGTTCTGTCATATATTATTCATAAAATCACTCACACTTTACATTTCTATTACTATATAACACTTATATATATCTACAGTCTTTATCCATAAGTTTCCTTCAGTGATATTAGTTTACTATCACTGTAGGCATTCAATTTCTCTTACAGTAAAATACGTAGCATTCATTTTCTCGTCCTGTATATTAGCGTTGAGAGTGAATCTCACTTTCATCTTCACTTTCATAACTCATAGTATTCACACATGCTAGAGTGAAACTTTCACTTTCATTACTTCTAGTATATATACTCATATTTTTATGTTGCTACTCATTTACATTTCTATTTACATTCTTTATTTTATTTACATTATTTACATTTCTGTTTTATTTACTCTGTGTTATACAGTCACTTGCAGTAACTTATAAAACTTTTTTCCGCTGTTCACTTATATTTACATTCATTGCTTTCACTTGCTGTTTACACATTATTTACACATTATTTACATTTCCACTTGCACTGTTTTACTCACCAGATAGTGAGTCACTGTCTATCATTTTCACTGTCTATCATTTTCATTGATAAATTAGCCAGGTCATGTTCCACAGCAGTCACTTAGCCCTTTATCCCTTTCCACACGAGGTTTATTAGGGGGTAGAGGTCACAGGGCCCTTTACATGGGACTAAAAAGCGGCGGAATTGGACAGGACGTGCTTTCACCTTGAAAGACGACAGTAAACTGAATACAGTGTGGTGCCTGCCTAGGAGGAGTGCAATGCTGCCAATGTCAGCGTGATGACAGCTGCTAATTATATACACTATGAAATGATTGGCAGGAAATCTAGACAATACATAATAAATTAGGTAATTCCAGGTGAATGTAAATATCACTTAGGCTTCTCCCTTCCTTTCTTATATACATTTTTATTATGAGAATAGATTATACGGCATATTTCAAGGGGAAATAAACAGTGAAAATTAGCGAACTAGTGCACGTGATGTGTTGTCAGGTGATAATTAGCCAATTCCAGGTGTATGGCACTATCACTTACCTTATTTCTTTCTTGTATATATTATTTGGTATAAGAATAGGGCATAGGGCTTATTTCAATGGATGAAATCAGTGGAAAATTCCAAGGAAAATTTACTTAGCGTAGCATGGCCGGGCAGGTGAGAGGAGAGGGTAATGGAGGGGAGGTAGGGAGGGGAGTCAAGAACGGGGAGAAGTGGCTAAATTGTCAACAATGGATGGGAGTACAGATGAGATTAGGAGTGCTGACCAGTGTTGGACATTGGCAGTACTGATAGATGATACAAACCACCACTTGAAAGCCTGGGCGAATTCAAAATAACACAGAATCACAAAAGTGACACCCTGGCGGTATGATCCCTTGCTCCCAAGCGTCACAAAAGTGACACCCTGCGGTTAAGAGGTTAATATAAATTAAGAATTGAGCTTCAGCCAGAACAGATCCTTGTGGCATGCCAGCATATCGCTAAGCTATGAAGAATGCAGAGAAACAAAAAACGTTATCCCATAGCAAGAGATTTTGGACAGCAAGGGACAATGCCACACTCTGTCATAAGCTGTAAAAAAAACTGGGGCTACTGCATGAGTTTCTCCATGTTTGTCAATTGACTGATGAATGGTATGAGTCAGGAGACTGAGTATATCAATATTGGATCTTTTGTGACGAAAAATCCTACTGTCTATCACTAATTAAGTTGTTGGGTTCACGATGTTTAACTGTGTGTTCATTAATTACAGCCCCAAATACTTTACCAAGAGAAGAAATGATTGCTATTGGTCTGTAATAGGAGGGGACAGAGGAGCTTCCTTTCTGGGGAATTAGGTGGATACTGGCTTCTTTCCAAGAGTCAGGGAATGAAGAAGTACGTATACATAGTCTGAATAATTTAGTTAGAATAGGAGAAACTTTAGGGGAACACTTTTTCCAAACATTTGGAAGAATTCCATCTGGACCTGGAGCTTTGTTGGCTGGTATATTGTGTAGGATGGATTTTACATAAGTACAGTAGTCTGTGTCTTAAATGGAGAAGTTTCGGGAGTCAAGTTCTAGTACAGGAACATTGTGGCTGATTTCCTCTAAAGCAGAATTACTGGCCTGTGTATTATTGGCAAGAATGTTCACTTTACCATGTGGGTCATTTTTTAATGTTACCATCTGAAGATTTTCACGGGGGAATGGGTGATGACTTGTTAAACTTATTAATGAAGGAATTGATGGTGAAGGAATTGACAGTTGACCAGAATACTCTCTTCATTAGGATTGTTTAACTCCTGACAGGCAACCGACGTTACATAACGTCTGTGCATGGGGAGGCGGGTGACCTTACGTAACGTCCAGCCATTTTCGGTCCTAATTTATTGGTGAAATTGGGTGATGAGGCATCCTTGTCACCTATTGTCCTTTCCTCTACTATCCCAAGCCTTGAAACAGGTAAAGTAGAATATATATATATATATATATATATATATATATATATATATATATAGATAGATAGATAGGTAGATAGATATATGTGTGTGTGTGTGTGTATATATATATATATATATATATATATATATATATATATATATATATTGTTACGGAACAGAGAAAGATAATGTACACTTTAAGTGAGAATACGAAGAGTCACTACTGTCCCGTAAAGTTCCAGGTTCAAAACAAAGAGTTAGGTAAAATTACAAGTCAAAGTTTAATGCTCAAACTAACAATAAAACATTCAGGACTCATAAGGATAATGTAATGGCAAATAAACAGGTTAAATATATGGTTAACTGCAATAGCCTCTATTAACACGAAATTAGCAAGAGTAAATTTATCTAAGTCAGCCCTGATGAAATGAGATACCAGATAATACTCAGTGAATGCCAGATAAATAATTACAGATACAAACTATTATCAAAAATGACTGACATAAAGATCCATACATGAATTACAAAAACTTCACTAGGCCTACAAATTAAACTTATGCTATACAGTACAAGAAAAAATGCAACAACAGTTATACTCAAATTACACACAGCTGCTAGATGGTTGGAGACTTCTTGAGCACTCACAATAATAATATCTGTACAGGGGAGGACAGAGATGTGAACAAAATGAGGAGCAGATCTAAGTGGCAATGATGCAGAGAACTGAGCTCATTATATAGGGGCCAGGAGAGCTTGATACAACTTGTAATGAGGACGCGCAAATGAAGCCATGGGGACAAAGAGATGACAATCCCGCAAAGTATAACAGAGATGTCGACTTACTCTACTATAACGGTAGAAGGGGGGAACTGAGGCAGAACACGCTCGTGATCAAACATGCAGCATACTGTGCGTTAAAATTACACAAAGGATGATGAAATCATAGGCTATGTAACACCTCCCCACAAAGAAAAAAGAAATTTACAAGGGAAATTTCTTATTACTCTAAAACAATCTGTATATGGCATTACATAACATGCAAAAGACTTTCCTAGTGTTACAAAACATGAGATCTCCCTAGCACGTTCAGTCATAGGTACTTGCCAGTATCCCTTTAACAAATCAAACTTACTTATGTACCTAGCCTTTCCGATCTTGTCTATGCAATCTTCCACACGAGGGAGAGGGTAAGTGTCTGTTTTGGTTATCTGATTAACACGTCTGTAGTCGATGCAAAGCCTCTGTGACCCACCTGGCTTAGGGACTAGAGTGACAGGAGAACTCCACTCGCTCTGACAGGGCTCAATCATCTTGTGGTCCAACAGGTAGCCAAGCTCCTTCTGGATGAGAGGAACTTTCACTGGGTTCACACGGTAAGGAGGCAATTTAATTGGCTTTGCGTCTCCAACATCGACATCATGCATCAACACAGTGGTTCTTCCTGGAGTGGCACGGAGCACTTGCGGGTACTCCTGCAGTAATGCCGAAAACTCCTGCCTTTCCTTGGGTGGTAGATGAGAAAGCTTAGTCTGGAGATCATTCATGATATCAGGATTCTTCCCCAAACTATCACTCAGGCTCATACTGCATGGGAGAGCTTCACTTGCAGACTCGGGTGGAACAGCTACAGTGCAGACTGGATTATTTTCGTCCCGCCTGTGATATAACTTTAGCATGTTGATGTGACATAGTTGCTTGCTCTTTCTACGATCTGGTGTGGCGATGACATAGTTGACATCACTGAGTTTCTTCTCCACGAAATAAGGACCACTAAACTTGGCTTGAAGAGGTTGCCCATGAACTGGTAGCAGAATCAAAACCTGATCTCCTGGCTGAAAGTGGCGTAACCTGGACTTCTTATCATACCAAGTCTTCATCTTCTCCTGAGCAGCTCCTAAATTCTCTCTTGCCAGCTGTAAAGCAGTGGACAGCCGTTCTTTGAAATTCATCACATACTCCAGCAGGTTGATGTCATCTTCCTCCGACAGCCAGCATTCCTTGAGTAGCTTAAGGGGTCCTCTTACTTCATGGCCAAACAGTAGTTCAAAAGGTGAGAAGCCCAGTGATTCATTTGGTGATTCTCTTGCAGCAAACACAACGAATGGAAGACCTTTATCCCAGTCTTTCTGATGTTCCAAACAGTATTTCTTGAGCATCGATTTGAGTGTTTGATGATATCTCTCCAACGCTCCTTGGGTCTGGGGATGGTAAGCTGAAGACGTGATCTGGGTGATGCCCAACTCTTTCAGAGACTGCTTGAAAACATTTGACATGAAATTACTTCCTCGGTCTGACTGTACCTCCTTCGGCAGACCAAACTTTGTGAAGAACCCTAGCATTTCCTTAACCACGTTCTTTGCTGAGATGTTTCTAAGTGGAATGGCTTCAGGATAACGAGTAGCCATATCAATCATGGTCAACACATAAGAAAATCCTGAAGAAGTCTTAGGAAGAGGGCCCACAATATCCACCAACACACGGGTGAAAGGCGCCTCAAAAGGAGGAATGGGAACTAGAGGTGCAACCTTTTCGGTCTGATTACACTTTCCCACAACTTGACAGGTGTGACAAGACTTACAATACCAGGAAACATCCCTGAAGATACCTGGCCAGTAGAAGTGTTTCAAAATGCGTGCCACAGTCTTCCTCACTCCAAGGTGTCCTGCCAAACTGGAATCATGAGCCACTCGAATGATATCCTGCCTACAAACACGAGGGATGACAACTTGATGTACAACCTCCCATTCACAGTCGGCTGATGCTGTTGGGGGTCTCCACTTCCTCATAAGTACTCCTGACTTTACATAATAACAAGTAGAAGCACCGGCTGACTCTTCTTCACTGTAAGCAGAGTTAGCTAGACCTTTCAACTCAGGGTCAGCAACCTGCAACTCAACCAACTCTTGACGAGACAAATTATCAACACTACAGGGTACTGCCTCATCTGGTGAGTGGTCCAAATTAGCAAGAAAAGTGTCAGCTAGGATAACATCATCATCATCATTATCCTCTAAATCACCAGTAACTTTAGACTTAGCCCTAGTGACAGCACATGCAGGGAACACATCAGGGACATCACAATCCTGGGACGCAGCCACTGGCTCACTAGACAACTGAGGAGCTGGACACACTTGACTTCCACCAATATCATTTCCAAGTAAGAAAGTTACACCTGACATTGGGAGTGTCTCAACCAACCCAACCATAACGGAACCATTAACAAAACCAGACTCTAAATTCACTCTGCACAGAGGGACAGAGAAGTAATTATTCCCTACACCTTGTAAGATTACAGTTTCATCAGAGGAATTAACATTAGAGCCTAGAACACTGGTCAGCATAAGGGATTGGCAAGCACCTGTATCACGATATATTTGAACTGATTTCCTGTCATTACTGTCCAGAGGACTGACAAAACCATCAGACAGGAAATTAGCACATGAACTCTTGAGAGTGTCACCCACGTTACTGCTCAAAAGAGGAGCTCCATCATGAGAATTTAAGTTACCCCTCAAAGCAGGTTCAGTTAACTCAGTTAAAGAATTCTGGGAACTCTCAAGAGTGGACACTAGACCAATTGACTGAATATTTAAAGACTCCTTTTTGTTCACATCACGCTGTCTCCTGAAACATCTCTCCGTAGTATGACCAAGCTTACTACAATAAGTACATTTACTTTTCTGAAATCTAGAGGTGAAGCTGGTATTTACTTCCTGAGAAACATCATCCTTATTCTCTTTCCTGTTACCTGCACTCTGAGCAGAGGCAACGTACTTACTCTCAGCTTTCCCTTTTTCTCTAGAATATCTCTTGTGAGTGAGAACATACTCATCAGCTAAAACTGCAGCATCAGACAAATTATCTATTCTTTTCTCATCAAGATATAGGCTTACATCTTTACTAATACACCTTTTGAAATCCTCCAGCAAAATCATCTGCTTAAATTTACCAAAATCAGAATCCACATTCTTAGAATTTAACCACTGCTCTAACAGATCTTCTTTGATTTTTGCATACTCAACATGGGATTGCTTATCTTGCTTGTAAGTTGTCCTAAATTTTACTCTATAAGCTTCAGGAACAAGCTCATAGGCCTTAAGAATCAAGCTCTTAACTACATCATAATTATCAGACTGATCCTGAGGCAAAGATGCATAAGTTACTTGAGCTTTACCGGTGAGAACAGTTTGAAGGAGTACTGGCCAATACTCCTTAGGCCAATTAAAACCTGTAGCTACCCTCTCAAACAACTGAAAATACTTAGTTAAATCAGATTCATTAAAAGGAGGGACAAGTTTAACATTTTTAGCCACATCAAAATCATCAGAGCTAGATGATCCAGTTCCACATTGTTTCATGCGATACTCATGGTCTGCCTGAATCCTAGCAAGTTCAACTTGTGCGTGAAATTCAGCCTCCTTAACATCAGCCTCCTTAGCACGTGCTTGAAATTCAGCTTCCTTCACACGAGCCTCCTGCAGGGCTAGCTGTAACTTAGCTAATTCAATCTGCGTTTGCTCATTTGGAGGAGTTACATTAAACAAGCTTTTATTAATCATGCCAACAATTTGATCTTTAGAATGATGAGAGTGAACTGCAATTCCCAATTGTTGAGCAACAAGCTTAAGTTCATTCTTTGTTCTGTTTTCTATATCACACACTGTTTGCACATTTGACAAAAAAATCTTTGGCTTCCATCAAGTGTAGAAATAGTAGCCATCATGAATATATCACAGTCACAAAATATCAAACAATATCCTTATGATAATATCCTGAATATCCTGATATGAGGTCGCCAAATTTATGTTACGGAACAGAGAAAGATAATGTACACTTTAAGTGAGAATACGAAGAGTCACTACTGTCCCGTAAAGTTCCAGGTTCAAAACAAAGAGTTAGGTAAAATTACAAGTCAAAGTTTAATGCTCAAACTAACAATAAAACATTCAGGACTCATAAGGATAATGTAATGGTAAATAAACAGGTTAAATATATGGTTAACTGCAATAGCCTCTATTAACACGAAATTAGCAAGAGTAAATTTATCTAAGTCAGCCCTGATGAAATGAGATACCAGATAATACTCAGTGAATGCCAGATAAATAATTACAGATACAAACTATTATCAAAAATGACTGACATAAAGATCCATACATGAATTACAAAAACTTCACTAGGCCTACAAATTAAACTTATGCTATACAGTACAAGAAAAAATGCAACAACAGTTATACTCAAATTACACACAGCTGCTAGATGGTTGGAGACTTCTTGAGCACTCACAATAATAATATCTGTACAGGGGAGGACAGAGATGTGAACAAAATGAGGAGCAGATCTAAGTGGCAATGATGCAGAGAACTGAGCTCATTATATAGGGGCCAGGAGAGCTTGATACAACTTGTAATGAGGACGCGTAAATGAAGCCATGGGGACAAAGAGATGACAATCCCGCAAAGTATAACAGAGATGTCGACTTACTCTACTATAACGGTAGAAGGGGGGAACTGAGGTAGAACACGCTCGTGATCAAACATGCAGCATACTGTGCGTTAAAATTACACAAAGGATGATGAAATCATAGGCTATGTAACAATATATATAAAATTGTAGTGTTGTATATGTTCAAGCAAAATA
This sequence comes from Coenobita brevimanus, assembly GCF_032717465.1. Taxonomy (NCBI): domain Eukaryota; kingdom Metazoa; phylum Arthropoda; class Malacostraca; order Decapoda; family Coenobitidae; genus Coenobita; species Coenobita brevimanus. Next base: position 39,569,608 of record NC_136983.1, on the reverse strand, counting down.
GTATATACATATGTATGTTATATATTATTACAAATGTTCAGGTAAAATAGAAAACACGTACATACGATTTTGAAGACAATGAATAGTGTAAAGAATGCATAAATGATAAATAATTCAGTGGTGAAGAAAAAGCCTATGAGTAAATAGTTTGCTAGCCTCGGTGCCTGCTTGCTCTCCTCCCCTCCTCTTCCCACAGCCAGCAGAGACGTATTACCACGCATGTAACACCTCTCGCCTTCGTTTTTCATCCATTTTCATCGATTTATGCATGTTCAGGCTTATTCCTTGATATTTTATTTTTCAGAAAATATGCTGCCCCACACGGTGGCATAATTGATAAGTTGCCCGCCAATAAGGGGTTAATAATGTTGAGAAGAGGGATTTGCCAGTTACTTTGTGCTGGAGTATTCCTGATGATTCTCACAGTTCCGCAACATGTCAGAGTTCCCAGTTTGCCTGCTATTTGTGAACGGAGGTATTTTGTAATCCGTGCATTATAGTTTGTGCTGTTTTTCTCTATAATGTTTTATGTGATTGTTAAATTATGTAATTTTATCTCAATTTGTAATCTAAATAATTTTGTGTTATGCAGTGTAAGAAACTCTGGCATATTTAGGATGTCTCCAATTTGGCAACTGTTGCTTTCCCGAGAACGTAGTAGAAAATTCTAGTACATAGGGAACTTATATAAAGATGAGGAAGAGATGAGCAGTTTCAGTAAATGTCAGTTCAGTCAGAGTTTAGTTCAGTATCGGTCAGTGTCAGTGCAGTTAGTGAAGATTGTATAGCTCCGATACTTGTGAAAACAGTGAAGTGTAGTTGGCAAGCATTAAGTGTAATTATCTGGTGAATAAGGACAGCGAAGATAAGAAGCCGGTGTTTATTTACAATGCTTGTGCTATTCTGTGTTGTTATACACTGGAAGGCTGCCTCTAAGAAGAACAACTCGCTAAGCAATGTCCTTCCTATACTGAACTACTGCTGTTGGAGCCTGAGACAGTGTGGGACGAGGACGTAACAGTGGTGTCAGAAGTGTGGATCAAAATGTGCTGAAGTGAGTCTAACCTTCAGTATGGAGGCAGAAGATGTACAGACACGAGGCCAAGGAAGGCAAGAGGAGGCATCGCTATTGCAAGCAAAAAATGTACAATTACAAGCTCAAAGTGTACAACTACTGTACAGGCACAATGAAACACTACAAGCAAAGAATGAAGGGCAGAAAGAAATCAAAGAACGACTGCGTGCACAGAATGAAGGACAAAAAGAACTCAAAGAACAATTACAGGCACAAGAATGATAGGAACAGCTTGAAAAGGCATTACAGGAGCAAGAGAGGGAATTAAAGTTGAGGGTGCAAGAACAACTTGACGCTTTCACTGGGGAAAATAAGGAAAAGCAGCAACAATTGAAGGAGGAAGTGTATGGTGAGCTACAGCAACAAAAGTATGAGGTATGCAATAATGTGACAGAATGCAAACAACATGTAGACAACCAGTTGAAGACAATTAGTGAGGGAATTGAGGTGGAGTGTAGACAGCATGAAGATAACCAGTTGAAGCATGAAGTCGACAATGAAGATAATTAGTGAGAAAATTGTGGCCGTAGAGAAATATTGCACTGCTGAGCCTCTGGCTAGTGTACAGGGAGCATATGAATATATGGACAGTGTATGGTCGATCATAACGGATCTCAGGCATCTAAAGGTAGCACTACTGGGTTGAATAATCAGAATGCAGATGTTTTAAGTCCTGGACTTAATTATAATGCCCCAGTTTTTAGGCCTCAAACCAATGAAGTGCATGGCTCTAATAGGGGTACAATTAAAACGAAACCTCAGAGATTTGATGATAGAGTATCTTGGGAAGCCTACCGTGCATAGTTTTGAGTTACTTGCTGATCAGAATGGTTGGGATGACAGACAGAGGTCAGTGCAGCTTGCTACTAACCTTAAGGGTGCTGCAATGGAAATTTTGGGCCAGATGTCAGTGAAGGAGAGGAACAGTTATCAGTCCCTAGTAGAAGTGCTGGAGCGCAGATATGGAACCATGTACTAGACATGTTTGCAGAGCAAGATTTTGGAACCGTGTACGGGCTCGAAGCGAATGCCTACAGCTTCTTGCTCATGACACAAGAAGGACGATTGCTACAAATGGAAGGAGTATGAAGAGAGCAGTACAAGGATATCAACATTTGTAACAAAAGCGTGTTGGATGTGTAGCGAGGTTGGACATTTCAGTTCTGAGTGTCCAAAGTAGAAAAAGGACGATAAGAAGGCTGCAGAAGACGAGAAAGAAGTGGAAAGCTAATGGAGGCTGGTGTTAAGGGACAACCACCAGCATGTTTTTCCCCAGCAGCCCCACCACTGAGAAAATGAAAGAAAACTGCAATTGACAGTGTGTAAGCACAGAAAAAAGTGTTCCCTGATAATGGATTCAGCCTCAGACCAGACTTTTGTGGGTCCTGATGTGTTTCATCATCAGTATCTGTCTGAGTCTTTAGTGCAACTGCGTGGCATAACTGAGCAGTGCGCAAAACTGAGGGGACCCCTGGATGTCTGGACTGAAGTGGCAGGGTAAGAGGCTATACTTCTAGAGTGCGGTACTGACATGGAGGGTCATTGCCTTCTTGGTCTGGACTGTTTGATGTCCATGGGATGTGAGCTGGACTTCTGTTCCATGAAATTGAATGTTCGATGAAGGTTGCTTCAGGTCATGGCAGACATACCAGTTCTGGTGGCGAGGTTAGGGTGCTTCGCACAACAGTGATACTCGCCAAATCAGAACTATTGCTCCAGTTCAAGGTGAGTGGCTCTTCTGACAGCTTATTGGAGCCTGATGTATGGTGTAAGAGGAAGGCTGGAGTGATGGTGGGAAAAACTTTGGTAGACAGGTGCAAGTGATGTGCCGGTTGTGGTGGCCAATTTCTCCTGTGAGCCACAGAAGATCAATGAGGGATAACTTGTGGGACTGTGCCAGGTGATGGACCCTGAGTGGCATCAGAGGAAGGCCTGTAAAAGTAGTGTGGTCAAAGAAGATGGTTATCTGCCAAACTACCTACGAGACCTATTGTCAAGGAATTGCCAATGCCTACATGGCTTACAAATACTGAAGCTGAGGCAGCTGCTGACAAAGTTTGCTGATGTCTTTTCCACTGGAGACCTAGACCTGGGGTGCACTGATCTAGTGGAGCATTGTATCGACACTGGGGATCACCACGCGAATAAACAGCCAGCACAAAGGATGGCACCAGCTCAGTGGCAAGAAATGGAGTAAATGATTCAGAATATCCAAAGTCAAGGAGTGACAGAAAAGTCCAGCAGTCCTTGGGCATCAGCAGTGGTTCTGGTAAGGAAAAAGGATGGCTCGGTAAGGTGCTGCATAGATTATCGAGCCCTGAATGAAGTGACAGTGAAGGATGCATACCCCTTGCCAAGAATTGATGACACCCTGGATGCTCTGTCAAGTGCTAAGTCGTTCTCCACCCTAGACATGAATGTAGGATATCATCAGGTCAAGGCTGCAAAGACAAGAAAAAAACAGCCTTTTTTTATGGTCGGGGTTAATGGGTGTTTAAATTGATGCCATTTGACCTATGCAATGCCCCAGGTACTTTTGAGCATCTCATGGATCGCATACTGGAAGATCTGCACTGGCAGATGGCTCTCATCTATCTGGACAATGTAACTGTGTTTGGATGGACTTTCAACCAGGAACTGGAAGCTACTGGGGCTGTTCAACAGAATCAGAGCAGCGCACCTCACGCTGAACCCCAAGAAGTGCTACTTGTTTCAAACGGAAGTGAAGTACTTAGGACACATTGTAGGCAATGGCAGTGTCCGTACTGATCCAGAGAAGGTGGCAACTGTGAAAAATTGGCCGGTTCTAACTTGTGTGAAGGAGCTACGGAGTTTCCTGAGCTAGTATACCTACTATCGATATTTTGTCAAAGACTTTGCAATGATAGCTGCACCTCTGGACAAGCTGATGGGGAAGAGGTAAAAGTTTGTATCGATAGTAGTGACTCAGAAGGGCTTTCGATGAACTCAAGCAGGCGTTGGCAAACTCTCCAGTGTTACCATAACCAGACCAGAGTTACCCATTTATCTTGGACTGTGATGCTAGTGACCATGGTACTGATGGAGTCTTGTCACGGAAGAAGGACGAAAAACAGTATGTGGTGGTGAATTACAGCAAAAGGATTAGGCCACCAGAGCAGAACTACTGTGACCCACAAGGAGCTCTTGGCAGTGATGAAAAGCCTTGATTTGTTCCATCCCTACTTGTATGGGTCCTCTTTCATTATCAGGACATACCATGTGGCACTCAAGTGACTTAAGACATTAAAGAATCCAGAAGGATAACTGGCACACTGGCTTGGGAAGCTGGACCAGCACAATTATGAGGTGCAGCAGCATCCTGGGTGGGTATATGGCAATGCTGACAGCCTGAGTTGTTAGGATTGTGACCCAGAGTGCTGGCAGTGTAGTAAAAAAGGTCGTAGTAAGAAATGCAGCCATACTGCAATGACAAGGCCAGCATCAGATGAAGAAGACCTGAAGAGGATGCAGATGAAGAATGCTGATTTACAAAGAATGCTAGAGTGTTTCCAGCTGAGTACTGTGCGATAATCTTGGGAAGTGGTTTCCAGGTTCACCCCTGCAACAAAGAGCGACTGGAGTCAGTGGGACCCTGTTCGTTTGAACGACAGACTACTGGAGCATCAGTGGGAGACACCCAGTGGCCTCAGCAAGTATTGGCAACTGGTGGTTCTGAAGAAAATGAAGTCTGCGATTTTGGATGAGTTCCATAACCAGATCACTAGTGGGCACCTGGGAATGAAGAAAACTCTAAGTTTGCTGCAACAGAGGCTCTACTGGACTGACTTGTGTCAGGACCTTGAAGAGTGGTGTTGGGCCTGTGATGTATGATGTGCCAAGAAGGGATCCAAGAAACTTGGTTGCCCCTCCATCCAGCTGTTTCAAGTGGGTGCACTGATGGAAAGAGTCATGGTGGACATTGCTGGACCTCTGCCACTCACTACTTTTCAAAGTGGCCAGAAGCCTATGGCATCCCCAATCAAGAGGCTGCTACTGTTGCTCAATTGTTGGTTGACCAGTTATGCTGTCATTCTGGGATGCCACAAGACTTACATTCAGACCAGGGTAGAAACTATGAGTCTACTGTGTTCAGTGAGTGTTGTAAGTTACTTGGGATCAAGAAGACCAGGATGACCATACTAAGGCCACAGCCACACGGGATTGTGGAGAAATTCAACTGGACCCTGGGACAAGAAATGGCCAAATACTACGTAGAGGGACAAATGGAAAGGGACCAGAAATTACCTGTGTTTCTGGTGCCATATTGGTCTGCATCCCATGAATCTACTGGCTACACAAATGAAAAACTAATGCTGGGGCAAGAGTTATGTTTACACATTTACCTGTTAACCTTCTGTGTCCCACTGATTTACATAGGCGCCCAAACATTTTGTCACTGTGACTCCCGTTGACGTTTATAAATGCGCCGCAATTGCAAGGTCCATCATTTGCACATTTTTCAAATTTTGTGCATGATTTTTGGTACATATACGCAGGACACCTTCCTCTACCCGAGGCCAGGCAGGGACAGTGCCTTACCCCTCGTGACCTCCCCCTCCCCCGCATGCCATTGCCTCGGCAACTCATCTGTTACCAGTAACCTGGCCAGTAAAGACATGTCACGCCACAGTACAAAATTCAAGGCGAGAGTGATTCTCCAATCAATGACACTGTGGAGGACAAGTTTACATAGTGTTAGAGGAAGAAACGATCAGAAGTGACGAGCAGGTAATGTTGCCAAAAAAGGTGCGGTATGTTGATGTGTTTGGTGAGTGAAACAATGCTTATATTGCCTATATTACTGTGTGAAATCTAATATACTCTTGTACTACATATAAATCCGTACCAAATAAATATCTACCTACTCTGAGTCGTATGGAATAGTTACCCCTCCCATAGAAAACATCTTCTTTGGAGCAGGGCTCGATATGAACATGGTACCAGGTAAGGGTAGGGGGCAATTCTGAGCTCAGGTGAGCAGTTTCTCTCTGAATTTTTGATGTTTCTCATAAAAAGCGGAGGTTTTAGTCTTATTACTCTTATTACTATCGTACTTAATCATACTGTAATAGTGTGTTTAAAACTAGAGTACTATGTTTAAATTTGTTATTTAATTAAAGTTATATTTATTAATTTTATATATTAAAATTAAAGTTTTAATTATTACTGTGCTATTTATTATTATATTAATGACTTATCTACTGTGATTGGTATATATTTATATGATGAGATTCTATGTATAATATGTTTTATAGTAATTTAAGAACAGTCATTGTGTGTGTGTCTGTATGTATGATGTGTTTACATTACAGTGTCATCTAAGGTGTGTGTAAGATTCCCTACCTAAATGTTTTTGTATGCCACACTTCTATACCACCTGGCCATGCTTGTGGTGTATGTAGGAGACTGTTGTATAGTTAGTGGTAGTTGTTGTTGTATTTAGTGTTTGATACAGTGTTTATAAATCGTATTATTAGGTGGTGTGTATGCTAGTGATCATTGGGTGATATTCAGTGTGTGGTAACAGCTGATATGTTAGGGAAAGGGAGTTAGTGCTCCAAGGATAATGGAGTGAGCAAGAGGTGTGTGACAGGCATCCCACGTCTCATTGTTATTTGTGGACAAAGTTAATAATTGAGAAATAGGTTTCAGAGAGGTACTTATTTTGTAAGTGAGGGTGGCGATACTTATATTCTGGGTGTGTGGGGCAGCGCACATGTGACGGGGTCCAGGGTGGCTGATGATATAATGTATGGTGCTGACACCAGTCCGGATAACCCTCTCAGGTCAGCACCTCGCTCACCAACGGTCCCTGCACACACACACACACACACACACACACACACACACACACACACACACACACACACACACACACACTTCCTCCCCCTCACTTCGTAGTTTAAACACTTTTTCACATTTTCCAAGCTTTACATAGCTGATATTTAAGATTTTCTTTCACATATCCATCGGGGTCCACTTTATGCTGGAGTGGGTATCAATTTCTAAGAGCCCACAATCATTTTTACTATGATTTCGAGACGATAACACTGAGCGCCTGGCACACTTCCTCTCACTCCATCACCCATAACAGAACTACTATTACTACTACTACTACTACTACTACTGTAGGATGATAATAATAATCCAAGAACACGGTGTCCATGGTTAGAAGGGCGGTGTGATCTGTGAGGGGAGTGTCAGGCTGTCAGTGTATAGTGAGGGTGAGGGTTTTGGGGTGGATGAGGGTGTTGGGGTGTGAGGGTGGAGGGGGAGTGTGCGGTGCAATAAATAGGGGCGTGTCGGTGTGTCCCCGTCACTGGCAGCCTGACCCTGAGTGGCCGACTGCCTCACCCGCCCCTGCCTGACCATAGCCTCACAGCTAGTACGGTAAGTGTGGCTGACGATGTTAGTGTGGTGGTGGTGTGGCTGACGGTGTTAGTGTGGTGCTGGTGTGGCTGACGGTGTTAGTGTGGTGCTGGTGTGGCTGACGGTGTTAGTGTGGTGCTGGTGTGGCTGACGGTGTTAGTGTGGTTCTTGTGTGGCTGATGGTGTTAGTGTGGTGCTGGTGTGGCTGACGGTGTTAGTGTGGTGTTGATGTGGCTGATGGTGTTAGTGTGGTACTGGTGTGGCTGATGGTGTTAGTGTGGTGCTGGTGTGGCTGGCGGTGTTAGTGTGGTGCTGGTGTGGCGTAGGGTGTTAGTGTGGTGCTGGTGTGGCTGACGGTGTTAGTGTGGTGCTGGTGTGGCGTAGGGTGTTAGTGTGGTGCTGGTGTGGCTTAGGGTGTGTTGTAATACAAACTTGGCAAGCAAGTGTTAGCAAAAATTGCAACAAATTGTGAATACCGTCGCTAAAATGGCGAGGGCATTTAGTCATTAGACGAAATACGAGTACATCTACACAACAGATTGCACAGTAGACAACAGGTATATACTCTGTCTGTCTCTCTCTCTCTCTCTCTCTCTCTCTCTCTCTCTCTCTCATACATACATATATATATATATATATATATATATATATATATATAAGACCAGAGGAAGGAGAAACAAATGAATAAAGAAAATAATCAAATAATCCATACACGAGGTTACTGGCCTCCTCCATTCATAAAAAATCTGTAACATTTGGAGCTGAACACCTGTATGACATTTTGGGGGAAATAACTCTGGGGAAACGAGTTTCAGAGAGATGCAATTCGCTGAATGAAACAATTCTGATAGGCAGAAGTTCTTCAATATGGCTGAATGACATTCCAATCACGAGTGCTACCAGATGCCGGTGTAGCACGAAGGAAGGCATGGAGAGGTGGCACAGTGGACGCAACTTCGTTTAAGCATTTGCCATTAAAGTATCTGTAAAGTAATGCAAGGGAGGCAACATTCCTTCTCACTTGTAGGGGAGGTCGTTTATTTGAAATAGCAAGGTTATTAATAACTGCAGCAGCTTTGTTCTGAATTTAGCCTAGTTGTATTAGTGCAACCTCTCCACATCCATTTCACAAGGGTGAGCAATATTCTAGCTGAGAGCATACATGGCTCTTGTAAATTAGAGCTAACTCCTCGTCATTGAAGAAGTTGTAGACCCTGTACCACAATCGAAGTCTCTTTGAGATGATTTTAGGAAGAGATCTGACATGCGAGGTCCAGCTGAGGACATTGTTAAGTGAGACACCGAGAATTTCAATACTTTCGGAGATGGGAATATTAGTAGCACCGAAATTAATATGTGAATCTGGCAATATCTGTCTATTTGTAAACTGTATATATTTGGTTTTACTAGCATTAAATGAGACAAGGTTATTTTGTCCTCATTCAGTGATCTTAGATAAGTCATGATTTATGGAGATGGCTGCACTGAGTTGAGCATTAGAGATATTAAACTTTCTGAATGGGTGTTTGAGTCTGAATGAACTGTGAAGTGTTGAGTCATCTGCATAAAAATGGATGGGATTGTTGGTGTCAGATAATAGATCACTATATATGAACTGGCACCAAAATGATCTTTTTGGCATGCCGGTGTTGAGTGGAAATTGGAATATACATCACCTACTTTTCCTGTTATTTTTCTGTAGCTGAGATATGAGGAAAGAAGAGAGAGAGAGAGAGAGAGAGAGAGAGAGAGAGAGAGGGAGAGAGAGAGAGAGAAGGAAAAACGTTATCCATAGCAAGGGAGTTTCGACAACAGGGAACGGTGCCACACTCTGTTGAGATCTTTAGAAATATCAAAGGCTACTGCATAAGTTTCTCCATGTTGGTCAATTGACTGATGGATTGTACGAGTCAGGAGATTGAGTATATCAGTGGTGGATCTTTGGTGGCAAAAAACATATTGTCTATCACTAATTAAGTTATTAGATTCAAGGTATTTAACTATTTACCTATTAATTACAATTTCAATTACTCTACAAAGAGACGGCGTGACACATATTGGCCTGTAATCAGAGGGGTCAGAGGAATTTCTTTTCTTTGGAACTGGATGGATACTTGCTTCTTTCCATGATCTGGGGAATGAAGTACGTATGCATAGTTTGAATAATTTAGCTAGAACGGAGGCAAGTTCTGGGGAACACTTTTCAAAACAATTGTAAGAATTCCATCTGGGCCTGGAGTTTTGTTGGTTGGTAAATTGTCTAGGATGGATTTTATGTATCTAGTCTGTATTTTAAGCTGAATAGTTTTGGAAGAATCAAGTTCTAGCACGGGGACGATCTGGCTATCATCTTTTAAGGTAGAAATTCTGGCAAATGAACTGGATACTCACTTTCCCACTTGGGTCATTTGTAATGTTACGGTCTAAAGATTTTAGTATGGGAATGGGTGATGACTTGTTAAGGTTATTATTGAAAGAATTGAGAATTGCCCAAAATATTCTATTATCATTAGGATTGTTTAGTAGTTCTGACGCTTGGTTTTGAAGAAAGGTTGATTTAGCGACATTTATTACTGCTAATGACTTTTAGGCAGTTGCTCTGATACAGTTGCTATTAAACCATTTTGGAGAATTTAGTCTTTTAGTGAACTGTTCACATGGTATGAATAAATCCATACCAGCTAGTGTTAAGTCATTATATATATATATATATATATATATATATATATATATATATATATATATATATATATATATATGTGTGTGTGTGTGTGTGTGTGTGTGTGTGTGTGTGTGTGTGTGTGTGTGTGTGATGAGAAAAGTAAAAACACGAGTAATGGAGAAAGGGATGACGTTGGTAATGAATGGTGAAGGATGGAATATCTCAAATTGTTGTATGCTGATGATGCAGTACTGTTTGCAAATACCGGACAAGAACTTGGTAGGCTAGTGTAGAGTTTTGCTGATGTCTGTAGGCCTTCGTGCGTTGAGAGTAAATGCAGAAAAGAGTAAAATTATGTTTATTGAGAGAGAAGGTGACTTCCAGTGCGATGTTACAGTGAATAGAGAGAGATTGGAATGAGTGACAGAGTTCAAATACCTGGGTACAATGATAGAAAAGAGAGGAAAATGTGCAAAAGAAGTTGAAAGTTGAGTGACACAAGGAAGAAAAGTAGCTGGTGCAATGAAGGCCTTGACAAGAAACAGAGGCTTGAACGTTGCAGCTGCACGAAGCTTACATGAAGGAGTGTTAGTGTCAACCTTAACATATGGATGTAAGACTATGGTGTGGCATGAAAATGAAAAGTCAAGAGTTAAAAGCAATGGAAATGGGACTGCTGAGTAATATATGTGGGGTACAGAAGGTGGATAGGATAAGAAATAATGTGATTCGTGAAAGGTGAGGAGTGAGGAAGGTGGACACCAGAATCGAAAAGCGTGTACTGAGATGGTATGGTTATGTGAAGAGAATGGATTACAGTAGAATTGTAAAAAGGGTATATCTGAGCGAATTTGAAAGTGGGAGGAGGCGAGGTAGGCCAAGGAGAAGGTGGAGAGATATGGTGGATGAGTGTATGAGGAAGAGAGGTTTGGAAGTCGGTAAGGCCAGGGAACTGACAACAGATCGAGCTGGCTGGATGAATGTTGTGAGGAGAATTGCATGATCAGGGATTTGGCGCCCCTTTTTTAGCGTGGCAGCGTCCAGATTGACTCCATCGGATATGTTTATGTGAAGCTACAAAACGTGTTTTTTTTTTTCTTTTATGTCTCCGACTCTGGGCATAGGCTTCACAGCCTGCTTTCAAGGGCCAGTAGTCCTCCTACATACCGCACACCTCTACATGTCACCACTTCGGCGCTAACGACCCACCGTCCATACTGAATACATGCTAGGGCTGTCTCATACAGGACTGGTGTATTGTTATTAGGGGGGGTATTTTATGACATGTCGGCGGGTCTTCTGGTAGATCAGTATAGTCTGACTTTTATGAAATTCAAATCTTTAAACTGTTCTCTGCCCCAGCGGGATTTGAACCCGGGTCCGTTAGGACTTCAGGCCACCTCTCTACCGATTGAGCCAGTTTTTGGCGTACTCGATAGAGCCAGGATTCCGGGGGCTTGAATGACGAGTGAATGGAAGCATGGCCCATTCGATTGGGCAAAATTAGGCTGTCTGGACATTGTTACTCCTCACCTTGCCCTAGGGAGAGAAAAGAGGTCCAGATGATGATGATGATGATGATGATATATAGATAAATAGATAGATTGATAGACAGACAGTTAGACAGACAGATATAAAATATATATAAAGTTAATTTTTACTCATCATATAAGATGATCCTTTACAATAGACAGTAAAAAAAAAAAAAAAAAAAAAAACTTCCTACAACACTTGATATCCAACATTCATCATCTTCCTTGTATTTATATTCTACATCAACAATATGTACTTGATTTGGGGTTTGTACAGTCCGTTCCCGAATGCCCAGCTGTCTTTTGGCATCATATTGCTGGTGTGATGAGATGTCCATGGATAATGTGAAAGATCAGTGACGACTTAAAGACACAACAACAACCTATTCCTCCCTCTTGAATCGACCTTGTGTCCTATTAGTCAGCAGTTTCATCATGAACTGGGAAAAAGTATAGAAAAAAACACAGAAATGTTATATTAGCCAAAACTCTTGAAGTACCAGCAATGGCTGACCAGGAAAGTAACACAGAAGTGATTTCAGGAATTAGTTTTTCTAAATATACGAAATTCACTTAGGTCAAAATAACGGTATAGGCTACTGAGGCACACCCTAAACCATGTTTCATCAGTTTTCCAGTAAGACCAAAGAATACAAATGGGTCTGTCATCTCCATCACTTATAATGCTTCCATTTGTTTGTTTTATCCCACTATAACCTTGAAATCTTTAACTACATCATATGAGTAGTGTGTGTCACAATTTCGCGCGATCCTATATCTAAACAAACTCGTGACATTGAACTTTGGTGGGAAACCGCGAATTCTAGTGGGATCCCAGTATCACTCAGTCAACCGCCACGTATTCACCCGATCGGGAGTGTTTTCAGAACAATTTTTCACTGTTTCATAAGTGATCGTCCTTGCGTGCGACATTAGCGCTTTCGCTGAGTGATTTATTATGGGCGTGTTTTGCTCACTTCTTTCCGTTAGCCATTACCAGTTAGCGGCTGGCCTCAGCCCTCGCCTCGCTTGTTGAATTCAGTCAGTCTTGGATCGTTGTGAGATAAGGACCGCTTGTGCTCCAGCGTGAAGCAGTGCCGTCATTGTACAGCGAACTCCTGAGATCTCCACCCAGCGGTGAATTGGTGAAGAGGGTCTATTGAATAGCAGCATCTGGTGTTCATCGCGCAGACACCCAGACTACCCGTTTGGCCCCCTCCGTTGACCAGTATTTTGTTCTTTTCTTTTTTCCTAGGTTTAAGTGTTAGCTTTTGAGTGAGCGAGTGAGTGTATTCTCTTTGTTATTTTTAATTCATTTTGAAACATGTAACATAAGTTTATTTCACTGTAAATAATAAATTCATAGTTCTTTTCTCTTGAGCTTAATGTAATGTAAACTCGTGTTTTATTTCTCCACATTAAGCTTATTTTAGTTATAGCTCGTAGTTTGCATAAACGCTTTGCATTATTCATTACTGGTACTTGGGCCAGTCCTTTTGTATTAAGCATAAAATCCGTTGTGCAACCAGGAGTTAATGCACCGGCAAGAACCTGCTTATTACTATTAATATTAGTTAATGATTGTCAGGGGTGGAGTCACTTTCTCTGGAGGCTAGCAGTACTAACAAACAGCATCTGTAAGTAATTAGTCTCTGCTATGTACTGTTGAGAAAGTTTATAAATTCTCGTCCTTAGAGAATCGGCGAAGTAAGACGACATAAAGTATTTATTCCTTAATATTGCAAATTCACAAAAACCCCGTGACATCTGGCAACCTCATTCCAGGATATTTACTCCTAGCTCTACAGTTATTCACGAGACAATATTCACTCACTCATACTTAGATATTTATCATTAAAGTCTATAGGCACTATCTTACTGGTGATTATTTATTCACTTATATTAATTTTACATAATAGTTTTCATAGTCAGTTGTTTGTTTATTTTTTTTTTCTTTATCAGTTCTATATAAAACTGGTCACCACTAACCTGTGCCTATATTCTTTATTCTCGATTATTGGCATCTTTCTCTGCAAAATAGCAGTCAGTGCTTAGTCTCTAGTTCACTTAGATTGACTTAGCATCATGTCTACCAGCGTCTATGTACAGGAAGCTAAAGATATGGGGCTTACAGACCCCAAAGAAATAAAGGATTACGTCCTCTCTCGGTTTAATTACGAGCAGCAACGTGAGAATGATGCTCACGAAGAGAGTCGAATTCAGCGTGCGGAACGCAAGAGAGAACGCGAACACGAGCGAAAACAACGCAAACTCGAGTTAGAACATGAGCGAGAACAGCGTGAGGAACAAGAGAAAGAACAAGAACATGAACGTGCCGAGCGAGAAGCACGCGAAAAACATGAACTTGAAATGTTGAAGCTCAAGCGCGATTCCTTGGCTTCAGACACATCTGGTGCAGCTGGCCCAAGCTCCACGAGTGCTATCCCTGCACATATTATGGCGACCCCACACATCAAGCTTCCTCCATACAAGGAAGGCGAGCGAATCGAGCCATAAATAGCTCGTTTTGAAGACATGGCTCAACTTTACCAGCTGGATGAGGCAGCTAAGCGGCTTCAGTTTCTTAGCCTGTTTGAGGGCCCTGCCCTTGATATTCTCCACAGAATTCATGGAAACAATCTCACGTATGAGATGATGAAGGCTGCACTCGTCAAAGCGTATGGTCTCACAATTGACGACGCAAAGAGTCAGTTCATGAGGGCGCGTTTACAGGAAAAAGAGATTGCCGTTCAGTTTCTTGACCGGCTTACTGCTTACTTGGATGAATGGATGGAGAAAGATGAAACTCCTTCCACGCGTGAGGGTAATTGACCTTATGCTGTGCAGGCAGCTAGAAGAGTCGTGGCCTACTGAACTTATGGCTCAGCTTAAGATCTGCCAGGTAAAGGATGCCAGCCAAATGGTGGAGAAGGCTGATGCATTCTTCACTGCATACGGGTATCAAACTCGCAAGCAGCATACCTGGAACAGGAAAGCTGATAAATCTGGGAAACCGTCTCAGACTGAACCCCAGCAGCAAGGCCGTTCTCAGAACAATGGCCAAGGTCCAAAACCGCAGAAGAAAGAGCAGGGGCAAAACACTCAGAAACCTGAATGGAAGCGGTATAACAAGTACCCTAACCAGCAGCAGTATCAGCCACGCAATCGACCAACGGGACAAACCTTTTCAGTACCAGCCCCTCGGAGGCAGGAGGTGAACGCAGCCTTCATTCCTCAGCAGCAGCACGGTGGTGTCGTCCCTAGCAGTACAGGTACTTCCCCACAGTTCACTAGTCCCTCAGCAACAGTGAACACTCCTCCACAGGAGGCCAATGCTCCGTCTCCCCAGACAGTGAGTACAACTCCTCAAGTATCAAATTCTCAGGGCACCATGTTTGCCACATCATTTATTCAGCAGCCTCATCAGTGGCTGGCTGCTTCCTCCACAGGCCCTTCCACAGTTGACAGTGCCTTCCTTGTTCAGCCAGGGTTTGTGGGAGACATCCCTGTGAAGGTCCTGAGAGACAATGGGTCCTCAGGTTGCTCTGTCAGGCAGAATCTAGTTCGGCCTGAGGAGTACACAGGTCGACAGATCCGAGCTAACCTTATTGATGGATCAGTGAGATTGTTCCCTGAGGCACATCCAGGTGGCATCTCCATTTTACACTGGTACGACAGTCGCAGTTGTCATGCCAGAACCTTTATTTGACCTTATCATAGGCAATATTTCCGGTGCCAAGTATAGTTGCACTGAAGATGACGCTACTCAGACTTCGGCTACAGTAACAGGAGCCATGGCTGAGGCTCCAAACTGTGTCACCCTGGCGACCATTGCATCGCCACAAGATCTGATGTGTAGCCAAGTTGTTGTTCAAGAACAACATTCTGACCCAACACTTGCTGCCGTGCAGAAGAAACAAAAGGGTAGAGTGATAAAGTATTCACGGGGAGGTCAAGCCAAGTTCCTTCGTAAACAAGGACGGCTGTACCATGAGTCACAAACACCCCAGGGCGAGGTTCGACTGCAATTCATCGTTCCCGCTAAGTACCACCAAGCAGTGTTAGAATGGGGTCATTGTTCAGCCTAAGGAGGTCACAAAGGCAAAAGGAAAACCCAGGGCCGTATCTGTGCTGACTTTTTCTGGCCAGGGATGGGACGAGAAATAGATAGCTTTGTGCATTCCTGCAATGTGTGTCCATGTAACACCAATCAGTGACACGTCCTTCCTGCGCTATTTGAATCCACACCCATAATCTCTGAAGCAGTTGAGAGACAGGGCAGTGGTAATGTGGGTGCAGACCTGACTTCTCACCCATTGGTCTCACAGGACACGTTATGTCCAGGACCTGTATACACATTGTTACGGAACAGAGAAAGATAATGTACACTTTAAGTGAGAATACTAATAATCACTACTGTCCCGTAAAGTTCCAGGTTCAAAACAAAGAGTTAGATAAAATTACAAGTTAAAGTTTAATGCACAAACTAACAACAAAACATTCAGGACTCATAAGGATAATGTAATGGCAAAAAACAGGTTAAATATATGGTTAACTGCAATAGCCTCTATTAACATGAAATTAGCAAGAGTAAATTTACCTAAGTCAGCCCTGATAAAATGAAAATACACTGGGTAATGCTCAGTTAATGCAAGATAAATTATTACAGATACAAAATAATATTAAAACTGGCTGACAAAATGAATCCTACATAAATTACAAAAAAAACTCACTAAGCCTACAAATCAACACCTTATGCTATACAGTACAAGGAAAAAATGCAATAACAGTTATACTCAAATTACACAGCTGCTAGATGGTTGGAGACTTCCGGAGCACTCACAACAATAACTATACAGGGGAGGACAGAGATGTGAACAAAATGAGGAGTAGATCTAAGTGGCAATGATGCAGAGACTGAGCTCATTATATAGGGGCCAGCAGAGCTTGATACAACTTGTAAGAAGGACGCGCAAATGAAGCCATGGGGACAAAGCGCTGACAATCCCTCTCTGAACAACAGGAAGGACGACTTACTCTACTATAACGGTAGAAAGGGGGGACTGAGGCAGAACACGCTCGTGATCAAACATGCAGCATACTGTGCATTAAAATTACACAAAGGATGATGAAATCATAGGCTATGTAACACCTCCCCACAAAGAAAAAGAAATTTACAATGGAAATTTCTTATTACTCTAAAACAATCTGTCTAAAGTCTAGATAAGCAATCTGCAATAACATTTTCTTTCCTAGTGTTACAAAACATGAGATCTCCCTAGCACGTTCAGTCATAGGTACTTGCCAGTATCCCTTTAACAAATCAAACTTACTTATGTACCTAGCCTTTCCGATCTTGTCTATGCAATCTTCCACACGAGGGAGAGGGTAAGTGTCTGTTTTGGTTATCTGATTAACACGTCTGTAGTCGATGCAAAGCCGCTGTGACCCACCTGGCTTAGAGACTAGAGTGACAGGAGAACTCCACTCGCTCTGACATGGCTCAATCATCTTGTGGTCCAACAGGTAGCCAAGCTCCTTCTGGATGAGAGGAACTTTCACTGGGTTCACACGGTAAGGAGGCAGTTTAATTGGCTTTGCGTCTCCAACATCGACATCATGCATCAACACAGTGGTTCTTCCTGGAGTGGCACGGAACACTTGCGGGTACTCCTGCAGTAATGCCGAAAACTCCTGCCTTTTCTCGGGAAGTAGATGAGAAAGCTTAGTCTGGAGATCATTCATGATATCAGGATTCTTCCCCAAACTATCACTCAGGCTCATGCTGCATGGGAGAGCTTCACTTGGAGACTCGGGTGGAACAGCTACAGTGCAGACTGGATTATTTTCGTCCCGCCTGTGATATAACTTTAGCATGTTGATGTGACATAGTTGCTTGCTCTTTCTACGATCTGGTGTGGCGATGACATACTTGACATCAATGAGTTTCTTCTCCATGAAATAAGGACCACTAAACTTGGCATGAAGAGGTTGCCCTTGTACTGGGAGCAGAATCAAAACCTGATCTCCTGGCTGAAAGTGGCGTAACCTGGACTTCTTATCATACCAAGTCTTCATCTTCTCCTGAGCAGCTCCTAAATTCTCTCTCACCAGCTGTAAAGCAGTGGACAGCCGTTCTTTGAACTTCATCACATACTCCAGCAGGTTGACGTCATCTTCCTCCGACAGCCAGCATTCCTTGTGTAGCTTAAGGGGTCCTCATACTTCATGGCCAAACAGTAGTTCAAAGGGTGAGAAGCCCAGTGATTCATTTGGAGATTCTCTTGCGGCAAATACAACGAATGGAAGACCTTTATCCCAGTCTTTCTGATGTTCCAAACAGTATTTCTTGAGCATCAATTTGAGTGTTTGATGATATCTCTCCAACGCTCCTTGGGTCTGGGGATGGTAAGCTGAAGACGTGATCTGGGTGATGCCCAACTCTTTCAGAGACTGCTTGAAAACATTTGACATGAAATTACTTCCCCGGTCTGATTGTACCTCCTTGGGCAGACCAAACTTTGTGAAGAACCCTAGCATTTCCTTAACCACGTTCTTTGCTGAGATATTTCTAAGTGGAATGGCTTCAGGATAACGAGTAGCCATATCAATCAGGGTCAACACATAAGAAAATCCTGAAGAAGTCTTAGGAAGAGGGCCCACAATATCCACCAACACACGGGTGAAAGGCGCCTCAAAAGGAGGAATGGGAACTAGAGGTGCAACCTTTTCGGTCTGATTACACTTCCCCACAACTTGACAGGTGTGACAAGACTTACAATACCAGGAAACATCCCTGAAGATACCTGACCAGTAGAAGTGTTTCAAAATGCGTGCCACAGTCTTCCTCACTCCAAGGTGTCCTGCCAAACTGGAATCATGAGCCACTCTAATGATATCCTGCCTACAAACACGAGGTATGACAACTTGATGTACAACCTCCCATTCACAGTCGGCTGATGCTGTTGGGGGTCTCCACTTCCTCATAAGTACTCCTGACTTTACATAATAACAAGTAGAAGCACTGGCTGACTCTTCTTCACTGTAAGCAGAGTTAGCTAGACCTTTCAACTCAGGGTCAGCAACCTGCAACTCAACCAACTCTTGACGAGACAAATTATCAACACTACGGGGTACTGCCTCATCTCGTGAGTGGTCCAAATTAGCAAGAAAAGTGTCAGCTAGGATAACATCATCATCATCATTATCCTCTAAATCACCAGCAACTTTAGACTTAGCCCTAGTGACAGCACATGCAGGGAACACATCAGGGACATCACAATCCTGGGCCGCAGCCACTGGCTCACTAGACAACTGAGGAGCTGGACACACTTGACTTCCACCAATATCATTTCCAAGTAAGAAAGTTACACCTGACATTGGGAGTGTCCCAACCAATTTAACCATAACGGAACCATTAACAAAACCAGACTCTAAATTCACTCTGCACAGAGGGACAGAGAAGTAATTATTCCCTACACCTTGTAAGATTACAGTTTCATCAGAGGACTTAACATTAGAGCCTAGAACACTGGTCAGCATAAGGGATTGGCAAGCACCTGTATCACGATATATTTTAACTGATTTCCTGTCATTATTGTCCAGAGGACTGACAAAACCATCAGACAGGAAATTAGCACATGAACTCTTGAGAGTGTCACCCACGTTACTGCTCAAAAGAGGAGCTCCATCATGAGAATTTAAGTTACCCCTCAAAGCAGGTTCAGTTAACTCAGTTAAAGAATTCTGGGAACTCTCAAGAGTGGACACTAGACCAATTGACTGAATATTTAAAGACTCCTTTTTGTTCACATCACGCTGTCTCCTGAAACATCTCTCCGTAGTATGACCAAGCTTACTACAATAAGTACATTTACTTTTCTGAAATCTAGAGGTGAAGCTGGTATTTACTTCCTGAGAAACATCATCTTTATTCTCTTTCCTGTTACCTGTACCCTGAGTAGAGGCAACGTACTTACACTCAGCTTTCCTTTTTTCTTTAGAATATCTCTTGTGAGTGAGAACATATTCATCAGCTAAAACTGCAGCATCAAACAAATTATCTATTCTTTTCTCATCAAGATATAGGCTTACATCTTTATAAATACACCTCTTGTCCTCCAGCAAAATCATCTGCTTAAATTTACCAAAATCAGAATCCACATTCTTAGAATTTAACCACTGCTCTAACAGATCTTCTTTGATTTTTGCGTACTCAACATGGGATTGCTTCTCTTGCTTGTAAGTTGTCCTAAATTTTACTTTATAGGCTTCAGGAACAAGCTCATAGGCCTTAAGAATCAAGCTCTTAACTACATCATAATTTTCAGATTGATCCTGAGGCAAAGATGCATAAGTTACTTGAGCTTTACCGGTGAGAACAGTTTGAAGGAGTACTGGCCAATACTTTTTGGGCCAATTAAAACCTGTAGCTACCCTCTCAAACAACTGAAAATACTTTGTTAAATCAGATTCATTAAAAGGAGGGACAAGTTTAACATTTTTAGCCTCATCAAAATCATCAGAGCTAGATGATCCAGTTCCACCTTGTTTCATGCGATACTCATGGTCTGCCTGAATCCTAGCAAGTTCAACTTGTGCGTGAAACTCAGCCTCCTTAACATCAGCCTCCTTAGCACGTGCTTGAAATTCAGCTTCCTTCACACGAGCCTCCTGCAGGGCTAGCTGTAACTTAGCTAATTCAATCTGCGTTTGCTCATTTGGAGGAGTTACATTAAACAAGCTTTCATTAATCATGTCAACAATTTGATCTTTAGAATGATGAGAGCGAACAGCAATTCCCAATTGTTGAGCAACAAGCTTAAGTTCATTCTTTGTTCTGTTCTCTACATCACACACTGTTTGCACATTTGACAAAAAATCTTTGGCTTCATCAAGTGTAGTAATAGTAGACATCATGAATAAATCACAGTCACAAAATATCAAGCAATATCCTTATGATAATATCCTGAATATCCTGATAAGAGGTCGCCAAATTTATGTTACGGAACAGAGAAAGATAATGTACACTTTAAGTGAGAATACTAATAATCACTACTGTCCCGTAAAGTTCCAGGTTCAAAACAAAGAGTTAGATAAAATTACAAGTTATAGTTTAATGCACAAACTAACAACAAAACATTCAGGACTCATAAGGATAATGTAATGGCAAAAAACAGGTTAAATATATGGTTAACTGCAATAGCCTCTATTAACATGAAATTAGCAAGAGTAAATTTACCTAAGTCAGCCCTGATAAAATGAAAATACACTGGGTAATGCTCAGTTAATGCAAGATAAATTATTACAGATACAAAATAATATTAAAACTGGCTGACAAAATGAATCCTACATAAATTACAAAAAAAAAAAAAAAAAAAAACTCACTAGGCCTACAAATCAACACCTTATGCTATACAGTACAAGGAAAAAATGCAATAACAGTTATACTCAAATTACACAGCTGCTAGATGGTTGGAGACTTCCGGAGCACTCACAATAATAACTGTACAGGGGAGGACAGAGATGTGAACAAAATGAGGAGTAGATCTAAGTGGCAATGATGCAGAGACTGAGCTCATTATATAGGGGCCAGCAGAGCTTGATACAACTTGTAAGAAGGACGCGCAAATGAAGCCATGGGGACAAAGAGCTGACAATCCCGTTCTGAACAACAGAAAGGACGACTTACTCTACTATAACGGTAGAAGGGGGGGACTGAGGCAGAACACACTCGTGATCAAACATGCAGCATACTGTGCGTTAAAATTACACAAAGGATGATGAAATCATAGGCTATGTAACAACATGTATACCATAAGTTAAGGGGGAAGTTTGAGAACCCCGCAGAGACAGTCCGAGGCTGTGTATGAATTACCTTGTGGAATGTCTTGAGCTGTGGGCCTCTCTGAGGATTCCCAGAGAATGCACATATCCACATGAGTGTTCATACCCACGGTGGGTGTTAAAACGTGACCTGCCCAAGATTGCGTAGCGATTCTCAGCTTCCTGTCATTAATCGTAAGTGTAGTGTTAGGTTAACCAGTAAACTGCTTGTTCTAAGAAATTTGTAAATTCAAGGACTGGCACGTTTCCTGGTTAATAATGTTAGGTTAACTAGTAAACTGCCCGTTCTCAGAGATTTGTAAATTCAAGAACTGGCATGTTTCCCGGTTAATAAGCATTAACCAGTAAACTACAAGGGTTCTGAGAGATTTGTAAATCCAAAGACTACGTTTCCTGGTTAATAATAACATAAGTACTGATTGCTAGGCAGAGAGAGAGCAATGACACTTTTGATGCTCCACCTTAATTCCTTTCGCAGGTGCAGCTGGCGGGTGCAGCATTGTCGGGCAGAACAGCTGATCATCCCTCACGCATGCTGCCGCCTCTTCTCTTCTGCCTCGTCATCATCATTTACTATTGATTTGCATTATGAAATTTTACACGTAGGTACAGTTACACCACAACTGTCACACCTACACCATGTATTACATACATCATGCTACATAACAATTAGTTGTTAATCTAAATGTAGCGATCTTTTCACTCAGTTTGACATGAGTACAAGATTTTTCACCGTCGTCACGGAGTTTTTTCCTCAAGCTTGCTTCTATTAATGTAAATACGAGTCTTTTTCGCTCACTAGCGACTGTGACTTTCTCCTGTAGCAGAATAGCACACACACACCACAGTGTGGATCTTGTGTGATTGAGTTAGGATTTATATGTATGTATACTGAAATTTTTTTTGCTGAGGGAAAAAAAATTGATTTTGTTGGGGCGTAATGTCACGAATTCGCGCGATCCTATATCTAACCATACTCGTGACATTGAACTTTGGTGGGAAACCGCGAATTCTAGTGGAATCCCAGTAAGTATCACTCAGTCAACCGCCATGTATTCACCCGATCGGGAGTGTCTTCAGAACAATTTTTCACAGTTTCATAAGTGATCGTCCTTGCGCGCAACATTAGCGCTTTCGCTGAGTGATTTATTATGGGTGTGTTTTGCTCACTTCTTTCCGTTAGCCGTTACCAGTTAGCGGCTGGCCTCAGCCCTCGCCTCGCTTGTTGAATTCAGTCAGTCTTGGATCGTTGTGAGATAAGGACCGCTTGTGCTCCAGTGTGAAGCAGTGCCGTCATTGTACAGCGAACTCCTGAGATCTCCATCCAGTGGTGAATTGGCGAAGCGGGTCTATTGAATAGCAGCGTCTGGTGTTCATCGCGCAGACACCCAGACTACTCGTTTGGCCCCCTCCATTGACCAGTATTTTGTTCTTTTCGTTTTTCCTAGGTTTAAGTGTAAGCTTTTGAGTGAGCGAGTGAGTGTATTCTCTTTGTTATTTTGAATTCATTTTGGAACATGTAACGTAAATTTATTTCATTTTAATTAATAGATTCATAGTTCTTTTCTCTTGAGCTTAATGTAATGTAAACTCATGTTTTATTTCTCCACGTTACGCTTATTTTAGTTATAGCTCCTAGTCTGCATAAACGCTTTGCATTATTCATAACTGGTACTTAGGCCAGTCCTTTTGTATTAAGCTTAAAATCCGTTGTGCAACCAGGAGTTAATGCACTGGCAAGAACTTGCTTATTGCTATTAGTATTAGTTACTGATTGTCAGGGGTGGAGTCACTTTCTCTAGAGGCTAGCAGTACTAACAAACAGCATTTGTAAGTAATTAGTCTCTGCTATGTACTGTTGAGAAAGTTCATAAATTCTCGTCCTTAGAGAATTGGCGAAGTAAGCCGGGATAAAGTATTCATTCCTTAATATTGCAAATTCACAAAAACCCCGTGACTGTGTGGGGTAGGCGTTTTTTTTTTTTTAATGTAAGAAAGAAGGAACCAAAGGCCAGAGGCCCGCAAGATTGTGCCCTGAAAGCAAAAAATAAAACAGTAAACCTAATTCAAGATCCGTTCGTTTATAGATGCCTGGACACACTGCGTTTGATAGACTGGAGATCATTGGCAGTACTAAATACAGACAGAAGCAGACAGTTCCAGAGTTGACATGTTGCATACTCCACAATATATATCAAGGGTTAAGAAGGACTTCTAAGTAGATATAGGAAAAAGAAATTGTTTTAACCTTTATTTATTACTGCGAACACAAAATTCTGTTTTATTGGCCGTCCCCTAGAGTATAATGTCAAAAACTACCATTATTTTTGTTTTGGCGGAGGATACAGAAATTCGTTTTTTATTTCAGTTTATGACGGAGAGTCTTATCCAGCTTTAAGAAATTCCGTGCAACGAAAGGGTTAATATAACTGTACACAGATGTCGACCATACAGCGCCGCCCACCATTCATGAGGACAGTGTTAGCAGAACGTGAGATGATCGTGTGGTTGTGGTTGAATGGACTGTCATTGAAAGCGGTAGGGAAGTGGACTGGAGCCAGCACGACAACTGTGCGTAGGTGGGTGATGCGTTGGCAGGAGGAGGGCAACCTACGCAACAAGAAAGCAGAGCGTAGAATAGATCGAACAAGAATGAATGAACTGGATCTACAAGCACAATATGTGACTCATCAACTGGAATACTACCGCTCTCCTAACATGAGTAAATTTCCTCCTAGAATCCACAAAGCCAGTTGCTACAATGCAGAGTTTGTAGAGCACAGTTTGCAAAAGCTATATGTGTTTTGAAATGACTAGCAAAAACACTGACCATTTCAATACATTTTTTACTTTCTTCACGCTATTTTATTTAGCTTAACAGAAAAACAAGGTTGCATTTGTATCTCCTTACCTATCCTTGTCATACTTCACTGTGGTCATACCCATTTCAAGGGATGACTGTACTCTTTTCACTATAACTTGCCCTAAAATTGCCATCTCTCCATCTTGAATGCTGAGTTGTAATAAAAAGATTAACACTATAATATGGTCCTACCCACAAAGACGTGCTGTGGAAAGAGTGTAAAGCTGTAGCATCGTCTCTTTCTGTCATCACCCTTTATTTTAAATTTTTTTTCTTTTACAGAGGATTAACAAAGGAGGGAAAAACAAATTAGCTAAGAAAATTTCTATTCGCGAAATAAGCCGCAAAAAAGGACAATATTCTGGACAAAATTCTAGAGTGAAAATAGTACAGGATGGTCCAACTAAGTGCCATCTGCGGTATATTATATTCATATGTTTTTTATCGACTTTTTCCAGTCCGAAATGTCTCTTAGGCTGAGTAAATCGTCTGGAGATCTCAAAAGACGTCAATGAAATGAAAAGAACTTAGAACTCTTCAACTGATGTACTGAAGAGAATAAAGTGTACTCTGTTAACTCTAACGTGGATTGAATGTGCTATCTCTCCATTGTGGATATTGAGCTGTAAGAGGAGATTGATACTAGACTAAGATGCTGGTCAGGAAGAAGTGCTATATAAAGAATGTAAATCAATAGTATTGTCTTTTTCTGTCACTGAGCAACATAAAAGAAAGACGAAAGACGAGAATCTGGGCCAAGTTAGAGTAAAAACAATATAGTACTTACAAAAACTGGCACTGATATATTTAAATCCTTTTACGTAAAGGTATCCATTATCGAAATGTGTGATTTTTGCGAACGCCATTATATGCTACGTCGCCACCTGCAGTCTGCGTCATGTGGTGGAGTGGTGGACTGCTGACCGAGAGAATGCGAGATCGATCCCAGGCAAGTGCTGGGAACAGTTTGTGGAACTTGAATATCGTCCAATCATTCTTAGTTTATTTATTACATGATCCATCGACATATAAACAACACCAGCGCTAACACCGTCACACCAGCCCTAATCAGAGAGCCCAAGCATTAAACCAGACTCCTCGGTGGGTGTAAGTACCAGAGTGATGACATGTGTGATGTATGGTATTTCGTGAAGGTATAATGACTGTTGGGCCTCGGGAACGAACAGTGTAGTCTATGTCCACAGGCAAATACATAAAATATCTTGTCCACTAGACTGTTTGTTGATCCTTTGGCCTGATGATGTCTAGTTCATTTATCTCTCGTTAATGTCCGATTGATTTCTTTATCTTTGGAGACGCCCGTTATAGAGAAGGAGTTGTGTGAAAGGTATAAGTAATCCCTCAAAATGGATGCTTTTCCCGAGAGAGAGAGAGAGAGAGAGGGAATAAAAAATACTGACATTAACCTGGCTAGGAAAACTTCATATCTTTTCTTCAATTGTCACTCGCCACCGGGAAGGCTACATCTGAAACATATCCAGGGATGGGATTCTCAGCCATACTTACGATCCCGTCTTGTCACAACCATGATCTGTTTTAGCAGCAAGAACTGGAGACATGGAAAGTTTCTACTGTATTATTCCTTTGTCCTTTCATCCAAAACACATAACAGCTGTGGTAGTTTTTCTCTCGTGGCCAGGAATTGTTTTTGATGAAAGAACGTAAGACAGGGTAAGAATCTAATGTTGCCTACCATCCTGCAGAATCAGTTTGAGATACGACAAGAAATCCATCATAAATACTCGTACCTTTGTGAATCCCACCTCAGGACTTGAGTTTTGGTAAACGTTTATGAATGTTAAAACTGGGGTATTTTTCCAAGGTTGTAGTGTAGCTGTAAAAAGGTGTGCTGGTGAGATGGAATAACACACACACACACACACACACACACACACACACACACACACACACAAGAGCAGGCAGTTTAAGCCATTGACTCAGGATGACGCATTTTCCACTTTATTCATACCATCTCCTGACGATTTTATACAGTTCAGGAGATTAAAGGGCTTGGGTGTAGCCTGAATAACCCCCCTCCGTACGAGAGGTCTTTCATTTAAAATCGTTTGGCAGCAGCAAGATCAAATTAGAAAATGACGATACCCGGACTCAAGGGGTTAAATCCTTTAATTGGGGGTCAGTGTGATCATGTTAATCTTTAGATTCCCAAGCTGAGTTTATTCAGCTTAGGCATACTTCTGAAGTGGAGTGGCAACATTAAGCCTTCACTAACCATTTTACCATCAGACGTTCTTCTCTTTTAAATAAAATTATCTGGTAGTAGTTGTTGCTGTTGAGTAACCCCGGTCTGTCTGGCCAAATAAATCGATCAGCCGCAGGGAACCAACCGCCCCTGCAGGGTTGTCCCGCGCAGTGAACCGATGTTTCCTTGCGGGCAACACACCCTCACCACAGCGAGGCGCGGGGAATAATGTGGAGATTTGGTTCCTAAATGGGCGCCGCACTTGCGTCTCTCTACCCAGTTAACAGGGACACCATAGCTAGCTCCAGTTCATCCCGCAGTTTGGCTATATGGTTACCACCCAACATTGTAAATGGTTTCCTAGGATACAAGAAGCCATCATCCTTGTCCTTTAGTGTACAGCCACCAGATGTGGACAGAGGAGTAATAAAACGTGACAGGAAGGAAAGGGAGAAACAGGAAAGAGAGGAGGAGAGACACATGAATTGAACAAGAAAGAGGGAGGAAGAAATATGCAGCACTATATCAAATGAATGGCTGATGATTGCAACCACCGACCACCATCGTCGGATGCGTCATCGTAGTGAAGTGGTTAAGTACATGGTAGTGCTAGGATACAAGAAATGTAAGATGTATAATGACGCAGGAGGATACTTAATCATTTGTCCGAAGCTGCTGTGTCAGCACTGTCAAATAATTATCGCTGCTATGTTAGGTATGGGGCAAGAATATTGACAAGTAATTTTTGTGATATTATGGTGTCAATATTGAGTTACTGTAGGTATCAACCAAAAACAAGAAGTTTGTAGAGCTCTTTAGTACATTTTTATTACCTCCTAAGGAAATATTGCAATAAAGTGTTCTTCGTAAATTCAGTAAACTTCACTGCAACATGCTATTTAAATCATGCACTCTCTTTGCTCAGTTTTCTAGCCTACTTCAGATATATTTATCCCAGTGCTGTCAAAAGCATCAAAGACATGATAGTCCTTTTACTCTAACTTAGCCTAAAACTGCAGTCTCAGCATCTTGAATACTGAGTTCTGTCAAAAGATTGACACTAGAATATGATGGCAGTTATGAAGGAGTGCTATTAAACGGATGTTGATCGCTAGTATTGTCATTTTCTGCTACTGACCTACATGAAAAAAAAAAAAAAAAAAAACAAGGACGAAAACCTACAATGATTACAATAAGAATGTGTGACGCCATCAAAACTTATCCAGTCAACAGCCTTAGTTACCAAAATGAAACATTGATATGGGACTGGTATGTATTAAGTTTGCGTCACGACTGCTTCAGAATTCAGCACTGTTTTAATCTGAAGTCGTGAGACAAAACGCCAGTACACAGGCGTCCCATATCCTTGTTTTACTTTCCAGCCTGTCTGTAAAAAGTACATCATCAGTCTCCGTTGTTGGTACTGTTAAATAAAGTGCAAAATAAACACAGTCCTTTCGTATTCGAAGTTTAAATTTGTATTGTAGTGTACTAAACGACTGCTATCAAATAAATTAAAACAATTTTTTTTTTCTGCCGAATTTCAGTATCTTCCACAGTTAGGCTAACATTGGTATGGAAAAATAGTGAAGTGTGTGTGTGTGTGTGTGTGTGTGTGTGTGTGTGTGTGTGTGTGTGTGTGTGTGTGTGTGTGTGTGTGTGTGTGTGTGTGTGTGTGTGTGTGTGTGTGTGTGTGTGTGTGTGTGTGAACGTTGTCCCCCATTAGATTTTTCCTTTGTGAGTGCAGTACATAGGTGCCTCTAGCGTACTATAATTGTCGTTGTTAGCGGCATAAGAAATAACCACAAAATGATGAGTTGATGGTACTGATCCAAGGAACTTACTCTGCTTTTGTTGGTTGTTGGTCCCTCATATAGACCGTCAAGTAAAATGCTACTGCGTTTGTCGTCATACACAGTTGTATTGTAATTTATTTGTACATAATTTCATATAAAGTGGAATTAATACTGGTTAAATGTAATGTATGGAAATTAATGTTTTATGGATTGAAATATACGTATTAATAACAGTTAGTATGAAATGTTCCAATAAAGAGAGTATGGAGTTTATGGAGTTATGAAAATAGAAACCGATATTTTTCTTTCTGCAAAACAACTCAGAGTATTGAAGTTACCTTCATGTTGTTGATTTCATGAAGTCGTAAATCGTACTTTCAGTCATTAATGTTAATATGATTAAGATGGTAACTGATAACTCCGAACAAAGGCGGAGGAAGCCCACCAGTCTCTCGGTCAC
This sequence comes from Coenobita brevimanus, assembly GCF_032717465.1. Lineage (NCBI taxonomy): Eukaryota > Metazoa > Arthropoda > Malacostraca > Decapoda > Coenobitidae > Coenobita > Coenobita brevimanus. The sequence goes on along the minus strand of NC_136983.1, from coordinate 39,540,760 downwards.
ATTTTGAGACAGGGTTGCAAGAGCTATCTTTGGTCGAAGCCTCCCTATACTGCCACGTGTCCCACGAAATGGCAGTCCGGCCTCACCGTCATCTGATTCCTGCAACCATTCCTAAATTTTATGAAAATTTATTTTGTCTGCTGGCCCATGAACGAGAGTGCTTAGTAGGAAATGCGGAGTGGTAAATTAAGGTGAGTTAGCAATAATTTCTGCCATAATACAACCCCTTAAAAAATATTAGAATATGTACATTTGGAGCTGTAGCACCAGTCGAACAGAGCAGTACTCCCAAGGCGAATGGAAAGCTGATGACAGGGAGAGCTGGAGCTCCCGTTTCATCAGCCCTCGGGACTAGTTCCTGACCATCCCCCTTTGCTGAACTTTTTGAGTGTCTCAGTAACACAGAGAGTAGGCCAGTATGCTCTCCAATACAAGCTTCTCTAACTATCAACACGAAACTACATGCACAGTACACAATACACTTCCTTTTCGGAAATTCATAAATAAATCATGACGTCTGAACACCTACCCTCGGAGTCCCCAGTGGGGGACCATAAATGCCCCCACCTTTCTACCCTCTTCCGGGGACGACCCGAGCTGCCTGGAACCACAGTCTGACTCACTTCTTCTTCATTTCTGCAACATTCGCGGCCTTTCCTCTAACTTTTGCTCTGTTGAGCACCACCTCTTCTCCTCCAAACCACACTTTCTTTTCCTAACTGAGACTCAGCTGTCCGAGGCAACTGACAGGAAAACCTTTTCTGTATCCTCCTACTTTTTCTATACTCATTTCAAAGCCAAAGGTGGCTGCTGTGTATATATACGCAACGACTTATCTTGCTCTCATGTTCCTGAACTCGATTCTTCTGAATTCTATACACTCTGGCTTCGGCTATCTTGTCATTCTCTGACTAAATATATCTGTGCTGTTTACTTATCCCCTAATTCTACTGACTATCAAAAATTCTTTTACTATCTTACTTCTACGATGGAACACATTCTATCCATTTCTCCTTTCTCTGAAATCTCCATTCTAGGAGATTTCAATGTTCACCACCACCTTTAGCTTTCCTCTCCTTTCACTGATCCACCTGGTGAACAAGCCTACATCTTTTCTATCCTTAATGACCTACAGCAGCTTGTACAGCACCCTACACATATCCCTGACCGCCTTGGAGAGAGCTCCAACATACTCGACCTCTTCATTACAACAAATCCTTCTGCTTACACTGTTAATCTTTTCTCTCCGTTGGGCTCCTTCGATCACAACCTTATTACCTTAACCTGTCCTATCGCTCCGGTAAGGCCTGTGGACCCTCCAAAGAAACGTCGTCTGTGGCACTTTGGAGCTGCAGATTGGGAGGCCATTAGGCAGTACTTCTTTGATTTTCCCTGGAATGATTATTGTTTCTATGGCCGGGAGCCATCTGAGTGTGAATTACGCATTACTGAGGCTATTCTTTTGGGCATGGAAGCATACATTCCTTTCTCATATCTTTTGACTAATGCAAGAAAGCCTTGGTTTAATCACGCTTGTTCTAATGCTGTCTGCAACAAGGAGAGGGCCTATAAGAGGTACTGGAGCCAACCCACCCCTGAATCACATATCTTTTACGTTTCTGCCCGGAATTGTGCTAAGTCTGATCTTCGCTCTGCAAAAAATAATTTCATCCGTACTAAATGCTCTCAAATCTCCAACTCGAATTCTTTCCGCTCCTTCTGGCACCTTGCCAAAAACCTTTCTAACAACTTTACCTCATCATCCTTCCCTCCTCTTTTGTGCTCTGATGGTTCTGTAACTATTTCTTCTACTGAGAAAGCAGATTTCTTCGCAAAAACTTTCTCCCCCAATTTCACCTTAGATGATTCTGATGCGTTCCTCCATCACTTCCCCCCACTGACTTCCTCATGGCTGACATTAAAATTTCCTTAGCTGATGTATTTTCTGCCATCTCAGGCCTCAATACTAACAAGGCATATGGGCCTGATGGAGTCCCTCCTGTTGTCCTCAAGAACTGTGCTTCTGTGCTTACACCCTGTCTAGGTAAACTCTTTCGCCTTTGTCTATCAACACACTCTACCTTTCCTTCTTGCTGGAAGATTGCTCTCATTCAGCCAGTCCCAAAGAAGGGTGACCATTCCCAACCCTCTAACTATCGTCCAATTGCTTAAACATCCTGTATCTCAAAAGTTTTCATGTCACTTCTTAATAGAAAAATTTTAAAGCATCTTTCCTATCACAACCTTCTTTCTGATCGTCAGTATGGGTTCCGTCAGGGACACTCCACTGGCGATCTTCTCACCTATCTTTCGGAATCCTTGTCATCCTCCTCTCGGAACTTCGGCGAAAGCTTTGCCATTGCACTTGACATCTCAAAGGCTTTCAATCGAGTCTGGCATAAGTCTTTAATATCCAAACTGCCCTATTGCTGTTTCTATCCTTCTATCTGTGCCTTTATCTATAGCTTCCTTTCTGGTCGTTCTATAACCACTGTTGTATACGGTCATCGTTCTTCTCCCAGCTCCATCAACAGTGGTGTTCCTCAGGGCTCTCTCCTATCACTCACTCTCTTCCTTTTTATTCATCAATGACCTAAGATGTACATATAACCCTGTCCATTTGTATGCTGATGACTCCACCCTTCATTTTTCCATGCTTTTCCCGCAATGTCCATCTCAGCAATTACTTCATTAAACAAGAGATGAGGCTATGGCACACCTGTCTGACTTGGCTCGTATCTCTGACTGGGGTAAAAATAATCTTGTTGATTTTAATGCATCAAAGACTCAGTTCTTACATCTGTCAGCACAAGAAAATCTTCCACAGGTGTACCCACTAATGTTTAATAATATTCAGCTTAGTCCTGCATCATCCTTGAATATGCTTGGGGTTTCATTTACTCGGGATTTATCTTGGAAAGATCATATTACATCTCTTGTAAAATCTGCTCCTAAGAGATTAGATGTGCTAAGCCGTCTCCATTCCTTCTTTACCCCTGCACAATTGTTGACTCTACACATGGGTTTTATGTGCCCCTGTGTGGAGTGCAACTCTCGTGTGTGGGGAGGCTCCCCACATGCAGCTTTTCTCAATAGGGTGGAGTAAAAGGCTTTTCGTCTCATTAACTCTCCTCCTCTTGCTGCTTCCCTTCAGCCTCTATCTCTTCGCCACACTGCTGCTTCTTTATCTCTTTTCTATCGCAACTTCAATGGTCACTTCTCTGAACTGTCTGCTTTTTTTTTTTTTTTTTTTTTTTTTATGTGCTCGACTCTGGGCATAGGCCTCACAGCCTGCTCTCAAGGCCCAGTAGTCCTCCTACATATCATACACCACTACATGTCACCACTTCGGCGCTAACACCCACCGTCCATATTGAATACATGCTAGGGCTGTCTCATACAGGACTGGCGTATTGGTATTAGCGAGGGTACTTTTACGACATGTCGGCGGGTCTTCTGGTAGATCGGTCAAGTCTGCTTTTTATATGTAGTTCAAATCCTTAAACTGTTCCCTGCCCCAGCGGGGATTTGAACCCGGGTCCGGTAGGACTGCAGGCCACCTCTCTACCGATTGAGCCACCGCCTCCCCCAATTGCATTCCTCCACCTCTCTGATGGGCGTGCAGCACCCGTCTAGCAACAAACTCTCGTCCCTTTTCTGTATAACTCTCTAATGCAAAAGTTATCCGTTACTCCCAGTCCTTCATTTATGCAACAGGTCAACTCTGGAACTGTCTCCCTCTGTATTTCCTGCTAGCTATGATCGCCAGTCTCTCAAACGCAGTGTGTCCAGGCATCTCAAAATGATCGGATCTTGAATTTGGCTCTCTCTTGTATTTTATTTTTCTCTTGGGGGGAACGATTATTGCGGGCTCATGGCCTTTGGTTCCTTCTTCCTAGCATACAAAAAATAAAGTAGAAGGAGGCAACGCAGATCACAAAGAAGGTGTGAGAAAGCGATGTATGGTGGATGAGGAGGCAAGGAAACTGAAAAAGGTTTGACCTGGTGGACAGAATTTTGTACAGACGAATGCACAGCAAGCCCCCCTCCCATCTTTTTTATTTTTTTTTAGTTTTTAAGTCAGCGGATTTACTTTATCTGAGTGGTGAATTAAAGTGCATGTGTGGATGATTATACCTGTGAGGTAGAGTCAGGATTCGAGGGCTTAACTGGTAAGTGAATGAGGCCCGTATTATAGTCGGGTAAGGAGGCTCCCTAGCACCTCTGCCTTAACCCTGAGGTACTAAACTTGGCTATAATATACCCAACGCCTATGGCGTCATTTGCATTACACAGTGATCCCACCAAGACAGTGTGCTGGGACCCTCAGTACCCTCAGGGTTCCCCAAGTGCTCAAGGAGGTAGGTCACGTCGTGCTGCTACTTGGCAGGGAATTGTCCATAGTGATGGGTTCGGGTACAGTGTACCCGAGATTAGTGATAACTGACTAGTGACATACTTGGGTATATTATACATGGGTTTGGTGCTAATAACCCCCTTGGAGCCGAGCCAGAAGTGCTTGGAGGAGTTTGGGGAAGTTTGGAGTAATATGGTGGAGTGGTTTGTTTTTTGTGAATTTTTAAAAAAAATTGGTGGCAATTTTACAGTGTTGGATATTTTTTCTAAATTTCCCTAAAATACCTCATTTATAGTAATTAAGAGTTACTAACAGTTTAGGTAATATTAAGATGCCTTAAATTTAGTGTATAAGTGATAGCTTTAATAAATCTGCATACCGGTATTTATTCTTTTTAATTTTCCAAACTCGGGTATAATATACCCATGTTTAGTGCTTTTGTTACAAAAATCAAAGTTTAGTACTCAGGGAATAATGATTTATTTTCCAAACCACCCATTATTATAATTTTTCTTGCTTCCTATATATTATTAATATCGACACAAATTGAAGGAATAAGACATAAGAATATAGAAACGGAGCAGAATCAGAAATAAACAGGTAAGGAAGGGGAGTTAGTAAGCTTCGTAACCACAGGCGAATACCGCCCTGAGTGTGTGGTCCATTTCACTGGGAATTCTGTTGGTAAGTTCTCCTGCTGTCGTGGTTTTCCTATATCTTGCTCTGTGGACCGTACCTCGCCTCGCATCTGGAGAGGAAAAAGAGACGGGATGATGGTGATGATGATGATGATTCATACAGTACGACTGCTATTAATGTTACTTTACTGAATATTTGAGAAGTTGATTATCAATCAAGTCTTGATGTCAGGAGAACGTACTTTTTCATCCAGTCATCATAAGAAAGGGTTACTGTTAGCTCTAAGTTATAATGAACGTATTAAACAGCACGACATCTGCTGCAATATATATATCCCTTTTACTATAACTTGGCCTAAAACTACCATATCTTTATATTCAATGCTGAGTTGTGACAGTTATAAGCTTATGGTGCTAGTCATGAAGAAGTGATAAGGAAAGGATGAAAAGCTGTAGTATTCTTTTGTTTTGTCGCTGATCAATGTGAAATAAGCTGCAAAAGGACGAAAATCGAGGCCAAGTTAGGGTGAAAAGGGTATTGGCTATATAAAATGTCCTTCATACGGCGACCAACAGCTGAACCCAAAAGTAATTCAGTGTCCTGCATGAAGGCAGATATGGTGTGTCGGTTCTTCTTGCTGCTTGTATTGGAGTTTACAATCCTCGCTGCTGCCGAAGGATCAGTATTTCCTCAAAGTAAGTGAACAGCCACATATCTCGTTACATTGCATTCGACATATCACGAGTGTGTCATACGTGCATGTATACCACAGTACATATGGACAAATCGGTTCCTAGGGACATATGACCGGAATTTCGATGTCTTTAGTAATGTGTAAATGATTTTATCGCTCATTTCACTTTGCATGCAACCTGATACCTCTCCAGTTGTGTTTGTCTTTGCTTCTGGCACTCTAATCACCCCGTCTGCTAGGCGTGAATTGGGTTTGGCATGATAATGAAGTGGTTACTAATACGAACAGATTCCTACTCGATCATTAATTCAGCCTGTCGTATAAGTTTTCAGGGTACCTTAACTGGGTCCTTAAGATGAATGCTTGTGTCTAATATTCTCTAAGATTTATTTATTTTTTTTTATTTTTTTCACATTCCTCATGGTAACAATGGCTGCATCAATTAAACTCCTCACGATACCACCAAAGTAAAAACACAACATAGTAAATCATCCGCCTACAAATATCTCATCTTCATTAGGTCCATTGACACTATCCATCACGTCTCTGAGGTTGGTACTCTCGTCGGTTAAGGAGGCTCCCTAGCATCTCTTCCGTGACGATCCATTTTCCAGAGTACCCATTAATATTATGTTTTTGCTTCTTATATCTTTTTGACATCGACATAGACTGCACGAATAACACACAGGTTTATAGTAACTAAGCAGAATAGGAAATAAACCGGTAAGGAACAGGTGTTGATAAATTCCTAACCTCAAGAATATACCACCTTGAGTAACTTCGTGTCATAAATGTTCTTAAAAAAGAAAAAAAATCCTTTTCTTAAACTGAATGTTAATTTTAGTACTGAAACAAGAAGGGGTGCCAAGGCACAAGGAACCCCGGCAGTCATTTTCGTGCTGACGTATAAACACAACAGGATATCTAGTCAAAAATATCACATATCAAATTTCTATTAAATCGGGAGAAAATTCACGGTTTTAAGCCAGTTTGAAATTTTAGGCCCGATCCACCTGATATTGACCCCGCTACCGCTAACTGGGAGATGACCCCTCCTGTTTTAATGAGGCATGTTATATGATGCATATGTGAATGATGCACATTTAGGATTTTGTTTCATGTCGATTTGACAATTTATGGCGAAAAATAAAGATTTTTCTGGAGTGGCCCTAGTGAGAGAGGGCAATGTTTGGAACCTCCCTGTACTGTTGTTTGTAGATGATACTGTGTTCTTAAGTGAGGACGAAGGAGACCTGCAAGGCTTGGTGGATGAGTTTGGGAGTGTGTGTAAGAAACGGAATGTAGGAAAGAGTAAAGTTATGGACTTCGAGAGAAGTGAAGTCAGTGAATGTACAGTGAGGCTGGATGAGGAGGAAATGGAAACCGTAAGTGCGTTTAAGTACTTGGGTAGTGTGATGAGTAAGGATGCAAGCTTGAAAGGGTACATCAAGGAAGAATTGTTGTTGGTTCCTTGAAAGCAATGATAAGAAACAGGGAAGTGGGCATGGAAGTGATACCAACTCTAACGTATGGAAGTGAAGCTTGGACCTTGTTGGAGGGACAGAAGTCAAGAGTGAGAGCAGTGGAAATGAGTTATTTGAGATGAGCATGTGGAGTCACATGGAGAAACAGACCGACGAATGAGGAAGTGAAGGGGCGTTGTGGTGTGGATGTGGATGTGATAGGAAGCGTTAGGAGAAACACACTGAGGTTGTTTGGCCATGTGGAGAGGATAGAGAGTGAGAGCCTGACGAGGAGAGTATATGTGAGTGAGGTGGAGGAGGGGGAGAGGGAGGGGGAGACCAAGAATGAGATGGAGGGATGGAGTGGAGAGGTATATGAGAGAGGGTGGTGTGAGCTGGGAGCAGGACAATGAAATGGCGGGGGACAGGGTGACGTGGAGGCGATTTGTTTGTGGCAACCCCTATAGAAATTAAGGCATCTGGCAATAGATAGAAAGATAGATTTTTTGGACCAACAGCCTTGGCCTTGGCTCAGTTTGGCCCAAAATTTAATCAAGTGATCAGAAAGTCATTGCCCATCATCCCTCTAATTTTTGTCAAAATCGCACCTGTAATTTTCGCGAAAAGTTGTTAGCAGGCAAACAAACAGACAGACAAACAAACAAACAAGCAGACAAACCGAATGGAAACAATACCCGTCCCCAAGCACCTCCGGGGCGGGGACGGGTGATAAAATCTTCAACAGTCCATCTACTTACATATTTTCTAAGTAAATAACCGTCTCTGAAATTGAGGTATGTGTTGCAATCCTTGGTTTTATTTCTGTCTGTCAGTCTGTATGATTTTGTATTCACTGCAAAACTGAGAAATAAAGCTAGCATGAAATAAAAATAAAATAAAGAATATACAAGCGTGAGAGGGGGCCTGTAAACCTAATGAAGCAAACTCGAATCCCGGCTGGGGGAGCCAACCGTTTGAGGAAATGGATTTCATTAAAGCAGACTTAACTGATCTACCAGACGACCCGCCGATATGTTGTAAAAATATCCCTGCCAGTACCAACACACCAGTCCTGTGTGAGACAACCCTAGCATGTATTCAGTATGGACGGTGGGTGTTAGCGCCGAAGTGGTAACATGTGGAAGGTGCATATTAGAAGGATGGACTAATGGACCTTGAGAACGGGCTGTGAAGTCTATGCCCGGAGTACGAAACAAAAATACATTAGCTCTATAACCAATATGATCTGCTGGGTTATATAGTAGTGTTTTCCATATTTCCTCCTTAAAAATATCAGCACAGCATCAGCGCAATAATTCGTATCTGTCATATCACAAAGTTCCTTATAATTATTTCAAGCAACAGTTCATCCTCACTGATAAGGCACTCATGATACTGACTGTGGGGAGAGACACTGAAAATACTGATAACGCTGATGATACTGATAATATTGAATATAGGGAAAAACACTGATAATACTGAATGTAGGGAGAGACACTAACAATACTGAATGTAGGGAGAGACATTAACAATACTGAATGTACCAAAAGAATCACAAACTTCCTTCCCACTGCCAGCGGCCACATGAATGACCAAGGCCCAGATTCTCGTCGGATAAGGAGGTTCCCTAGCACCTACTCCTTGGAGATTGATTTTTGGATACGGCTGGTAAATATCCTTTTGCACGTTCTTTATGCAGAGTATAACGATATTATAATGATTTAGGTAAGGAGAAGGGCAGTAAGGTCCAATAAGCAAATAAGTAGCTTGGGAAAAGGTGTTAGGGAACATCCTTAACTGGGGAGAATAGGGACCCAAGAGCTAAGCGGTATGCACTATCAGAAGCACAAAAGAAACGGCTGGATTTAGAACCATGCAGTACCTTCAAAATGCTGCACTTTCCAGAACTTCGACGGAATGGTCTCGAGATGCACCGTTAAATAATAGTGACGTTTCGGTTCGTTTGAGCAGTGGCATTTAAAACCATGAAACAGATCTTTACGCAACGATGATGATCCGCAACGAAACCGAGACTTGACATTTTATTCAGCTTACGAAGAATCCATAGCCACAAAGGAGTTAATCATTTTCCACATATCACGTCCCGTTTTCTCTTCAGTTAAGGAGGCTCCCTAACCTCTTTTCTTAAGTGATTTATATTGCTTATTACACCTTACGGTCCTTCTTCGCGTTGCATAAATCATTCCAATATCGCCACACTCTGCATAAATAAAGTACAAAAGGACCTTAATCAGCCATAAACAAAAGCAATCGCTAAGGGCGCGTCCACACGTGTTCTCGAACATGTTTTGACAACACAGCTGGCACCATGTTTGGATATATGTATGCAGGAGTATTTGGACAGTTGTATACAAACATGTTTCGGTACAGCTTCGAATTTACTGGCAGCAGAGATTATGCAATAAGCGTGTCCGTACAAGACTGCTGAGACTTATCATGATGTTCCCAAAATGATCTGGACACAGCTGTTCCGAACTTGTTTACAGCTTGTTTTGTATTGTGTTGTTTACATTTTGTCAGCTCTTGGTTCAGCACAAGTGTGGACGCCCCCAAATGAAGAGATGCTAGGGAGTTTCCTTCATCGACAAGAATTTGGCCCCATGTCTTTACAATCCGTCAGGTATTTATTTTAACTTAATGAAGGCCTCTTGTCCTGAAAGGACTAACGGGATCACCCCAGCATAAGTAATGATGATGATAAGGATAGTATTTTTGAAGGTGCAGCCGATACTAACTCTGTTGTGAAGATGGCGGAGGTGCTGAATGCCGCGTTACAAGCTTCGTCACAGGACCTCTCTGTTACTTTTATCACGGACGAAAAAACGCCGGTAGGTATATATTTCTAGATCTGTAATTTTTTTCATGATGTGTGGATTGTGTGGGTAGGAGATATGAATCATAAATCGATGGGCTATACTACATGTTATTCATTTTCTTTTTCAATAAGTTTACATGTGAAACATTCGATAGTAATCTGACCAGTGATATTAAGTAATGGTTGATGTTGAGTATAATGACTTCTGTAAGAAACGAGGCGGATCAAAGCACTTTTAATCCTAATCCTGCAGTTTGCTGGTGTAGCTGACGTGACGGCGTGGTTGGGTGTGGGTGTGTTTGGTGTGAGTGTGGGCGGCCAGGATGAAAACGTGACTCAGGTACACATGTCCCGGGTGATCGGCCAGGCACGCCAGGTAGGTCACTGTCATATCACTGCTGAGGCGGGTAGGTATCTGTCTCACTATTGCTTAGGCGGGAAGGTCACTGTTACATTAAGACTGAGGCGGGTGGGACACATACTACTTTATAGTGTCTTTATACTGTTTTATTTTTTAAATTTATGAGTGTACTTAAAGTTGTATAAACGCTCATGAATTTCTTTCCTTTGTACAATGTCGTGAAGCCAGTGTAAAAGACTTAGATGAAATAATCATGTGGCTAGAGCCAGTATTCTCGTCGGTTACGGAAGCTCCCTCGCATCTTTTCACAGGCGATTTATTTTGGTTATTAATCAGTACTTTCCTCTTCAGTGTGACATAAATCCTTTCATTTTATCCAATGCGAGTTGCGGATTCACCACAATGATTCTTAAAAATTATGGAGATAAACTGGAGAGGCGACAGTGTCATAAAGACTTTGTAGTTAATTGTAGAGAAGTATATTTTAGACTTGTGGTCGAGCGGCTTTTATATCTTGTAGTAGTTTCCCCACCAGATGTCATGTAGTGACGGGAGAGGTAAAGAATAGTATGGGACTATTTTTATTTGTCTTGGAAATATTAAACAGGTATAATAGTATAAGTCCTGGGTAGCTACCTCCCTGTCTCGCTATCTCTCTCTCTCTCTCTGTTCTAAAGCTAATCTCCGTCTCGACCTCTCTCTAGGGTCGCTTGTCTCCTTCTAAACTCTCTTTCCTAAAATCTCGTGTAGTAGGGTGTGTGTGTCACGTATCTTCCTCATGGCAACAGAACTTTCTCACGAGAGGACTGCTGACAGCTAACTGAATCATCTCCTTACTGGCCGCTGTCGTCAGCTTTCCCCCGTGTAAGCGTTTAGCGCTGCTCGCTTCTCGCAAACACAACACCTTCTCATCATTTGACTTCCTGCTTCTATCTGTCTCTCTATCTATCTATTTATCTATCTATCTATTATGTAGTCCTATAACAGGACTTCTGATGACGAGTGTATTTTTGTCATTTTTATGCGTACGAATATACTTTATTTCCAGCATTACAGTATTTGGAGATAGTATTACTGCATTAGTTATCCAGAACTGATTAAACAAGAGTACAGCACTCAGAATATGCATACCTACGCCAAAGCCTACAACAGACAATTCAGGTCACCACCAAAATGCTATAACACATGTTGTATTTGTACTGTAAATACTCCTAATATAAGGCACACGCAAGCTGCGATGCATTCCTACGTTTTCGATGCAACCCTCTTGATGTGTCATGTAAAATCGAAATCAATATCTACTCAGTCATACCAACTGACCAGAGGCAGGCTCGGTAACAAGCCAGGTTTAATTTTACTCCAGACAGAGATGGAGATACTGCGTCCGTGTCTGTATAGATCCCAACCATTAATGGGTTAAATGTTTGGTCTTTTTTTCTACATAAGCTCTAGTTTTGAGAGAGGCAATATAGTTCTCACAGAACCACCATGTGTTCGTACATTCAAATGACAATATTTTGGAAAGTTCCACACAATAAAAACATGATCTTGTAGCCATGAATAAGTGATGTATGTAACTTACCGCCAATGATGGATTCTGGTGATTACTTTTTCTGGCCAATATTGATCATTGTCCAGATAGTACATAGCAAAACCACTTTTATTACAATGGTGCCTCTATTATTCGTCCGACTTACCGACAGACAATATATTTCAGCCCCCAAAACACTTCGTTTGCAAAGGAAACTTCTTCTAATATATGATTTCTGCATATTATTAGTACCACTCTAAGGCAATTGCATCAGAGTCAAGAAATGTCTCTCTAGTAATGAATTTACAAACGAAAATATTTATGTGCTTATATTTTGCAGAGTCAATTATCATTAAAGAATTTCCATATGTATTTGAATTTCATTAACAGGATTCTCAGCAGACATTCGTGGTCAGGTGCATAACACTCCAATATATTTATATCATAGGTCTACTCTATCTTGGACCAGATTTTTGTCCTTTTTTCAGTTTATTTGACGTAGCTCAGTGGCAGAAAAAGACAGTGCTATGGCTCTATGTTCTTTCCCTAGCACTTCCTCATGAACAGCATCATATTCTAGTATTAATCTGTTATTCCGACTTAGCACTCAAAATGGGGAAATGTAAATTTTAGACCAAGTTAGAGCAAAAAGAGTGTAGTGATGTCAAGAGCTATGAAAGTGGGTCAATAATTCACTTTACAGGTCATGTATGTGCAGCTTCCGCCATTAAATTCTAACAGGGAAAGTGTTACAGCTACGGCAGGTGTCCAGGTCCGTGGCGGTGGTGGTGGTGAGTGATGACCCAGCCTTCCTCACCACGTTCGCTGAATGGTCTCAAAGGGAACGTCTGTTGGTGTGGTCCACGAGACTCATTGTTCTCTCCCGTGTCCCACTCCACCGCCTCCACCACCTCCACAAAACCCTCGCTATGACTAATTCCATGCTCATCGTACTCATCACCCCGTCACGTCCACTTGGGTCAGTAGCAATACACGGAAAATGTCACGACACATCTTAAGAGAAATATTACGTTTCAGTGTATGAATAACCTTACGTCTGTGTTCATCACTTTCCAGATGCTTTGTGTATATCCATTTGCCGTATGTGAAGCCAGAAGCCCTGCCATTGCGAATTGCCTCTTGCAGGAGTAAGGAGAGTTTAATGATCGAATTTCACCAACCTCCATTCCCTGACAAGTTCAGGAGGTATGTTATCAGGTACACGAGACTTTAGCTCATAAGATCGTCTGTTGAGGGAACTCCCTAACATCTCTTCCTTGTCGATTATTTTTGGATATGGCTGGCTAATACAGTTTTGCAAGTAATGTGTGCACAGTGTTGTGATATTAGAATGATTTAGGTAACACAGAATAGGACGGCAAGGTGTATTATGCAAAATAAATCGTTTTGGAAGATGTGTTAGGGAACGTCCTTAACCAACGAGAATACGGGCCTTTTTCATCCAAATAATTGACGGCCGGGGCACAACCTCCGTTAATAAGAAATGTATTTATGATAATCTTTAAAATGTTTACCTTGAGGATAGGTTGTGGAGGATTTAATAACGAGAAGCGTTAAAGATGAGAGATGAAAAGTGCCAAATTTACTGAGTCGATCATCTGCATGCATTAATGCATTGTAAATTTATTTTATACATCATCACCATGTTCCTCACATTAAAATGTGTAGGTATGGTTCATAAATATGGGCAGTTAATTGTCAAAATAAAAGAACTATCAATAAACAACCGTGTGAAATTAGCCATAACCCTGTCACTCATCACAGCAGCCTTCGAATTTGTGAGCTTCATCCCAGAGGCAAGCCATTCATATCTTGTTCTATCATGTTTCAATCCATGTAATAATCATTTTTCTGTCATTCTTACTGTTGCCACAAGATAATATGCAGTTTAGGAAAAAACTCTCTTTGTGAAGCAGTGATTGTATAACCGTTCTAATAATATTAGAATTAAGGGTTTCTTCATTCTACAAGGTTCAACTGCTCTAAGTTTTAATTAATACATTCAATTTCTAACAGAATTATCATCTGCCTGTAGATTCTCCGATGGTACTCAGCTGACAGTGGCTCGCGTGCCTCTGCCTAACTACGTGACCAAGGTGGTGGATGATCCAGAGGCACCCGGGGGGAAGCGAGTCATAATACTCAACCCTGAAGTTATTTTACTGGAAGTCATAGCCGAAGTTATGAACTTTAAGTACGTTAAAATACAATGTTTACTTTTTTTTTTTTTTTTTTACACGGGCTTTTCCTTGACGTGCATATTTTGCATGGAAAATAAGTGCCATTTATGCCTTTAAAAAATCCGGACCACAGGGAAATGGACATATTATTTGTCTGGTATGTGTCATTCACTAACCCTTCTGTAAATGAGAGAGTCAATCTTTCCTTATTTTGTATCTACGTTACTGTCTACAATGCCTTCTTGAACCAGTGTAATTACAGAATATAGGCTAAATATGTCATTCTATTAAAGTTAAGGCCGGACTAACTGAAAAAGAACCCTATTTTCTGTGTGGCTGAGTATACAATGGATCTCATCTCGTGCCTTTCAGTTTCATGTTTTTAGAGCCGGATGATGGTACCTGGGGAGCCAAGAGACTGGATGGTTCCTGGTCAGGCATGGTTGGAATGACACAGAGGAAAGTATGTTTCTGTTGTAAACATTAAATTATAATCGGTATTAATGTGCATACTGACAAATAATCACTCTTCGGAAGTAAACATTAATTAGAATTTTGCAGTTATTTATATAAATGAAATAATGTTTAATTTTGCACACTTATTTAATACGCCCAGTTATCCACATTTCTGATATGGCACACGAATGGAAGAATAGGTCTCGAATTTCCACGGTCAGGTCATGTTAATATCTCCGTGTTCTCATAAATCAGTTCATTTCATGTTTGTTACAGAAATGATGTTCGTTCATTCATCATTGCAGTATGTCCAGTTCCGCACACATTTCTTTCGGATGTCTAGGCACCAATGATTAAAAAAATTCCACACACTCCCACATCCCCATTTGTGGTCTCTCTCTCTCTCTCTCTCTCTCTCTCTCTCTCTCTCTCTCTCTCTCTCTCTCTCTCTCTCTCCGTGATATGAATGTTCTCTACACACTATTTCTTTTCGTAAGAATTCACATTTTATCAAAGTCTACAACACTTACATTCCATAACTCAATCTTACTGTCTCATATCTTACTGCTAAGTCAATATTACATAAGGTACTGTACTTCCAACACTTTCCCCATATTCATTCTGTCAAATATACAGCTCTTTTGTCCCACCTCCGAAATTTTTTATAAATTTTTATTGTCTTACTGTAGTTTTGATTTGTGTGTGTGTGTGTGTGTGTGTGTGTGTGTGTGTGTGTGTGTGTGTGTGTGTGTGTGTGTGTGTGTGTGATTGTAATATACTGTCCTTGACGCGGCAGATAATTCTTTTTTTATCATCATTATCACACCTAGGAGGCGGACATTGGCTTGGGTCACTTTGCCATCTCCTTGGAACGCTCTACAGCAATCGACTTTGCCTATCCTATAGTTTTTGCCAACGCGCGGATCCTGGGGGGTCGAGGACAGGGTGAGGTGGTTTCCTGGAGCTTCCTGCTGCCACTGGGTCCCTTAGTTTGGGTGGGCATCCTGGTGACACTGATGGTGGTGCTCACTGCTTTGCAATTGCTGCCACACTGCCTGCCTCCTAATGCATCAGACGAGAAGATACTGTTCATCAACACTGCTACCTGTGTTCGAGTATTGATGCAACAAGGCGAGTTGCATTTGTCCTTTTTGCAAGGTTTCGTTCTCCAAGACATAAAAAAATGATGTTTCAGTAATGTTTTTCTTTTTTATTTGATATTAGAAGGTTTCAGGCTGTATTCAGACTGTTGTGAGACATTTTCTTTTGGTATCTTCAAGACTGACGAATTGTCCACATTTTTAGCCATTTGCTACTGATTAACATCATGAGCATCGCCGCTTAATTATTTCATGAAGATGTTCACGCAGTCTGGCGTCTACAAAATGGCTGTTCAGGAGAGCAGATGGACAAAAGAGACATTAAATTTAACGCCATTTTTATATAAAGAGTCTTATTGTTGTGTTCAGATATAAACCGTTTTCTTCTATCATCTGACATCATTGGTGTTGGTGTTGTTGCAGATGTGAGTGAGAGGGTTGGGTGGTGGTGGTGTGAGCGTGTGGTGGTGGGTGTGTGGATGCTGGCCACGCTTGTGCTGACGCGGAGCTACGCCGGCAACCTGACGTCCCTCCTGGCCGTCAGATACATTCCCATGCCCATACAGTCACTCAAAGACATTGTTAAAAATCCAGTTACTCTTATATTGCAAAAAGGAACCTATCAAACACAAAGTATTATGGTAATTTTGTGACCTTGTATCTGATTTATATATTCATTTATCTATTTTTAATTCATGTATCCTGCATCTCAGGGGAAATTTTGTTTGTAATCATATTTCTGTTTATTACAAATCGAGAACAAGATCATCATTATCAGTATCAGTTCTCATATTCCTAATAATTTAACAAATGTTTTGGTATTTTAGCCTCTTAGTGAGCAGCCACTATGTCATTACTGTTTTATTTCCTGAGGAAATGTTAAAATGTCTTCCAATCCTGTTTATACTTTTAAAGAAATAACATGGGTTCGTAATCTTGTCAACTAAGGAAGCTTCCTAACACATTTTCCTAAGCAATTTATGCTGCACATTACACCTTACATCACATCCTGCTTTTTTTAATTCGTCTAACAACGCTATACTCTGCATAAATAGCGTACAAACGTCTATTAACCAGCCACATCCAAAACTAAATAGCTAAGCAAGAGATGCTACGGAGTCTCCTTACTCGGCAAGAATACGGGCCCATGAGTCTATGTACACACACTCAAAAAAGTATCATCACACCTTCTGCACGATACAAAATGACACCACGAATGAAATATTTGATAACAGCCTTCCTCCAACGCCACCGAGACAGCTGGATTGTACAGTATGAAGCTCATTGGACCCCCTTGTAATGATATTTTTTTGAGTGTGTGTACATTACTGGGTGAACCTTGGTAGTACGTCAACACGTGAAATCACATGCAAGAATGTACAACTGCACCACTTCAATTTCTACCCTCAAGCGGAAGATTACTTAACCCCTTAACCGCGGGGCGTCACTTTTGTGACACTTGGGAGCAAGGGATCATACCGCGGGGTGTCACTTTTGTGAATCTGTGTTATTTTGAATTCGCCCGGGCTTTCAAGTGGTGGCTTGTATCATCTATCAGTACTGCCAATGTCCAACACTAGTCAGCACTCCTAATCTCATCTGTACTCCCATCCATTGTTGACAATTTAGCCATTTCTCCCCGTTCTTGACTCCCCTCCCTACCTCCCCTCCATTACCCTCTCCTCTCACCTGCCCAGCCGTGCAGCGCTAAGTAAATCTTCCCTGGAATTTTCCAATGATTTCATCCGTTGAAATAAGCCCTATGCCCTATTCTTATACCAAATAATATATACAAAAAAGAAATAAGGTAAGTGAGAGTGTCATACACCTGGAATTGGTTAATTATTACCTGACATCACCTCACGTGCACTCGTTCGCTAATTTTAGCTGTTTATTTCCACTTGAAATATACCGTATAATCTATTCTCGTAATAAAAATATATATAAGAAAGGAAGGGAGAAGCCTAAGTGATATTTACATTCACCTGGAACTACCTAATTTATTATGTATTGTCTAGATTTCCTGCCAATCATTTCATTGCTATATATTAGCAGCTGTCACAAGGCTGACGTTGACAGTATTGCACTCCCCCTCTAGGCAGGCCACCAGTATCAGTTTACTGTCATCTTTCAAGGTGAAAGTACGTCGGATTCGCGCCTGTCAAATTCCGCTGCTTTTTAGCCCCATGCAAAGGGCCCTGTGACCTCTACCCCCTACTAAACCTCGTGTGGAAAGAGATAAAGGGCTGACAAATGATAGAGAGTGACTACGATCTTTCTGGTGAGTAAAACAGTGCAAGTGAAAATGTAAATAATGTGTAAACAGCAAGTGAAAACAATGAATGTAAATATAAGTGAACAGTGGAAAATAGTTTTATAAGTTACTGCAAGTGACAGTGCCTAACAGTGTAAATAAAATAGAAATGTAAATAATGTAAATAACATAGAGAATGTAAATAGAAATGTAAATGAGTAGTGTTATTCTGTAAGAATACGAGTATATATACTAGGAGTAATGAAAGTGAAAGTTTCACTCTAGCATGTATGAATACTATGAGTTATGAGAGTGAAGGTGAAAGTGACATTCACTCTCAACACTAGTATACAGGACGAGAAAGTGAATGCTAAGTATTTTACTGAGAGAGAAATTGAATGCCTTCAGTGATAATAAACTACTATTACTGAAGGAATCTTATGGAAAAAGACTGTAGATATATATAAGTGTTATATAGTAATAGAAATATAAAGTGTGAGGAGTTTTATGAATAAGAAATGAAAGAACACCAGTGACGAACGATTGCAAGTGGGAAGGTCATACGCCCTCGTAATTTTCATTGCTTTCACAGTGTTTTTATTTTGGAGTATGGATTCCAAACTATTTGAGAATCATAGAATAGTGTTTCTTGTGATAATATCATGCTGTGGTAATCATATTACGGGTTGTCGGGAAGTGTAAAGTGGAGACTTCGTTAACCAACTTCAGAGGTCTCCACAAGTCCTACGGTACTCGACGAAGGTTCAACAAACATCCCAGGAGAAAGCTGAAGGTATGTGCCATATGCAAATTTAAATTTAATATTCTAGAACTAATAACTGATTTTTGGCAAATATTTTTATAGAGTCTGTTGGAGCACGAATATGCCCGCGGGAGCTGCAAGAAAAAGCAAAACAAGCCCGCAGTTTAGGGGTTAACCAACGAGAATACGGGCTAGTCATAAACACAGCCACTGTAATACAATCCACATCCACATCCCAGCACACACTTTAAAAGCCATCCACTACTCGCATCTGAAGCGTTGGGTGGGAATGGTCGCTTCTGCAATGATAAAAACTGGTGTTCTCTGGCTATAGAAATCAGTCGGTGGTTGGAGTCATAATGTGAAGATCGATGAGGATAGCAAAATCCACACTCGCAAATGAAAGATATATTTCATACTGACACTGTGGGTTTCACTATCCAAATCAGATGCTGTTCAGGACTCATAAAAACTTATGCAGCCATGATATATACTCCTGGAACCACGAAGCTCTTGTCTGAAAAAATGCCCCAACAGGGTCTAATGAGACTTTAAAGCTGCAGTTTGATGAATTTGGCGTCATATTTATAGGAGGTCTTAAAGTTTTGATACATTTTACTATCTTAAAATGACGCAAATCACAAGGAATCATCAAGGAAGGGAGGCGGACCCTTGAAGGCACCAATAACAATCCCAGTGACTCTAGAAGACTCCATGGACTCATTTCAGATTGGTCCCTCAGTAATTCAGTAAGTAACACAAAGAAAATTACTCGTCAGTCAGCTCCTGGGAGGCTCTGGCAAAGTCTTGACTTGACTGTGTATAATACACCTATCTTTCAGAGTCAGGCATGTGCAGAGCAGCTGTTACAATACAATACTAACAGTGGGTAAGTCATGGACGTTTTTGGCATGCAATGACACTTCAAACTCATTATTAGTGTGCTTGTGCGAGAATGTTTATGCACGTGTTCATCTGTGAGTTACACGCTTATCTAGTGCCAATAATTCACTTTTAATTTTTTCTCCACTGCTCACCAGAAAATCATGTCATATATTGATGATCTGCAAAAGGAAGGTCGAGTGCTGTTAGCAGAATATAACGAAGTAGCTGAGATGCAAAATACTCTGGTGAGAAGAGGCGATCATGTTATGGTGGCAATGGAGCCCACCCTGAACAGTTTGATGGCACAGGATTTCTCTTCTAAAGGTACTTTGTACACTGTATATATACACACACACACACACACACACACACACACACACACACACACACACGAGGTGCTATCCAAAAGTTCCATTAATTTGAACAGAGGAAGCCGACTGTTTGCAGTTTTGCCTTTTGCTGCTAGGAAAAGTCAACAGCACCGCTTGTGCATCAATGTGGCTCTGGCCGTGTCTGTGAGCAGACGTGTTGTTGAGGTATGCTTACTATTGTAACGTGGTGTGTACGTGGTTTGGTGGTTTTGCAATAGCGGACCTCACGGAACAAAAAATCTACATCAAGTCCTACTTCAAGATCAACAAGATGGCTGCAAAACCTCACCAGTTGTTTCAGCAACCCTTTGGTGACAATGCCATGTCCCAAAGCAGAACATTTTTCTGGTACAAGCTGTTCAGGGAATGACGAACGTCTGTAGAAGACGATAACCGTTCTGGACGACCATCTACGGCAACACCACCAGAAAACGTTGGCAATGTTCATTAGGCTGTCCTTGCAATTCGTTGACGAACTATCCATGTTGTTTGTGATATCACTGGACCGTCGTACGGGAGTGTGCAACGCATTTTGTCTGACGTGTTGGGCATGAGACACTTCGCTGCAAAATTTGTGCCAAGACTGCTGAATGATGAGCAGAAGGCACATTGCATTGCAGTTTATAGGGAGCTCAAGAATCAGGTCAGAGATGACGCCACCTTCATCTCCAAGGTCATATCTGGTGATGAATCATGGGTTTATGGTTATGGCTCAGAGACAAAGCAGCAATCATCGCAGTGGAAGTCTCCCAATCAGGGTTGGAGCAATAATTACACTTCAAAAATTTAAGTACAATTACAATTACATTTCTTTCTTTACTTTAAATTTATTATTACAAATTCATTTTGGAATAGCAATTACAATACAATTACTGCAAAACAAAGTCAGTTATAATTGCAAGTATTATTACAAATTCCCGAATTTGGAGAAAAAAACCGTTATGCTTAAGAAAAATACAATGTTGGCATTGTAAGGCTTTCCCTTATTTACAGTGGCACAAACTAATTAGAAAACAAAAATCAAGATTTCATTTTTGTGCAAGGTGCAGACAGTAACTAACGAGACTGTACTTATTCAAACAATTCACTCTTGCACTTAATTAATAACACTGAACGGAAAGAAGTAACATCAAGTTGAGATCTGTTCGCAATGAAATAATTTCCGGCAATGCTGACAACTCGCTCTGATGGAGAAGATGAAGCAGTACACCCAATTACCTCTCTTGTAAGGTTCTTCAGTGGATGCAAAGCTTGTGACACTTCTTTCCAGTACAGCACTGGATCATTGGAAAGTGGCAGAGTTCCTTCCTCTACATATTGCTTCAACAAAACACTGATATAGTGCTTCTCTCTGATCCCCGCTGATTTTGGAGTTGTGATGAACATTTTAGTATAGAAGAAAATAGTCTGGGTCTTTTTGATTCCGATAATCCTTCTTCTATATCATCCTTGTCACACTCTTTGTCAATTGCTGAACCCTCGTGAACCACCACCAATTTTTCAAGGATTTCCTTGACATAGGCCAGCACTTGGTCCTTCTGCTCTTGTAATGAAAGCTAGTCCAGTTTGAATCTAGAATCCAAAAAATCCTCCATTTAAACATCTCACATTTCCAAGTATGGATCCAATAATTTCTTCACAGAGTCCAGTAGTACTTTAGCCAGTTGTTCACAGTACTGCAATCTGGTATTACGAATTAGATTCTCCAGTGAGTGTTTAAGTCCCTGAATCACCTGTCCAACAGCAGTCATGGTCACCTTCTTCTGTCCCTCCACAACTTCCAAGGCCTCGTGAAAAGGTTCGAGGACAATCACAAGCTCCTTTAAGGCAGAAATCTCCACTGGCATGAGATTCTTATTCTTGTGCTCTCTCTGGGACAGAAGATCAATTGCATTATTCACCTCTACAGGGTTCTTGAGTATAGATTTCACCATTATCAGCTGTGAATTCTATCTTGTCACATTTTGTGTCTGGAGAACAATCCCTTTAGATCGAAGGTACGGAGTAGCTACTGTTGATTTCCTTAAAAAAGTTGATCAAGGATGCAATTTTCTGAAGTGTTGATGAGAGTAGTGAATGTTTTACATTTCGGTGAGTAAACCTATATCTCACATACAGTTGCTGAGGATGTCCAAAACATCCCATTCTTTGAGGAAGGTAAGTCCGAACATTTTCTAAGCAAATATCTTCATCAATGATGTTGGGGTCACTTGAATTTCCAGCCTCCTCTTCTTCCTGATCTATGTAGAAACTTGGCAAGGATATGTCATATGCATTCACTATTAAGATGCATTATCAGCCACAACTTTCTTTACTTTCCCTTGAATACTGAACCGATTGACAGTTTCCTCATAGGCAGATGCATTGTTAAATTCTGTGTGTCGGCCTTCTGAATTATCACAACCAAGGACACGAGACTTCAGTTCCCAGTCTCTGTTAACATAGTTCACTGATGGGAAGAGAGTGTGTGTAAGAGCCATGAGGAATGTGTGTCTAGGAGAGAGTGTGAACGAGTGTGTCAAGTCTTCTCTCTCTGCGTCTTTTTATTCAGTCCAGCCTCTCCCAAGCAACCTGAGTAGGAGGAGTTCTCAATGACGTTGGCATCAGTGGCTGGTAAAATTTAGGGATTAGGGAGGAGCAAGGGCTCTGGACCATACCCCTCTTCCACCACGAGATCCTGGGCCTCGGCATTTCCGATCTAAGGGGGACAAGGAACTGGGTCAGGTCCCATGAGATAACAGGTGTTCCGGACAAAGTCAGTAGAACTGTCAAAATGCTGTTTAGGTGGGTTAATACCGGGGCATCTTCATCCCATAATGACAGCTTGGTACAGGGTTACCATACCGTACCACTTTCTTCTCCTTTCACAATTACAATTGTTACAATTAACTTATCAATTAATTACAATTACAATTACATCAGTTTTATTTTCAACTATAATTATATTTACAATTTTTTTTTTTTTTTTTTTTTGTCCGACTCTGGGCATAGGCTTCACAGCCTGCACTCAAGGCCCAGTAGTCCTCCTACATACCATATACCTCTCTACATGTCACCACTTCGGCGCTAACACCCACCGTCCATATTGAATACATGCTAGGGCTGTCTCATACAGGACTGGTATATTGGTATTAGCGGGGGTACTTTTATGACATGTCGGCGGGTCATCTGGTAGATCAGGAAAGTCTGCTTATATGAAATTCAAATCCTTAAATTGTTCCCTGCCCCAGCCGGGATTCGAAAATTACTATATTTTTGTAATTAAATTTCAATTAAATTACAATTACAATTACTCCAACCCTACTCCCAATTCACCGAGACCAAAAAAAAAGCCCGTCAAGTTCACACCAATGTCAAGTCGATGTTGATCGTTTTCTTCGATATCCAAGGGACTGTTCACAAGGAATTCGTCCCACCCAGTCAGTCTGTCAGCGGAAAGTTATAGTGTGAAATTTTTGCAGCGTCTGAGGAAGAACATATGCTACAAACATCCAGAACAGTGGAAGAACAAGGACTGGGTCCTGCATCATGACAACACCCCCACCCACACATCAATTGTTGTCCAGAAGTTCCTGGCTTCCACTAACACGGTAGTCATTGCCCCCCCCCCCCTATTCTCCTGACCTTGCCCCCTGCGACTTTTTCCTGTTTCCTAAGCTGAAATTACGACTGAAAGGGCGTCGATTTGATGGGACTGAGGAGTTCCAGACAGAATCACAGGAGGTGCTCATGACCATTACGCCTGAAGCCTTCCAGGGATGCATGGACTCGTGGAAAAAACGCTGGGACCACTGCATACAAGCCCAAGGGAACTACTTTGAAGGTGACAGTGAGAACTAAGAGGTAAGGTAACTTATATTCCTACAATAATCAAAATTCTGGAACTTTTGGGTAGCACCCAAATATACAAATCCTTATATCTATATGTCTATATCTATCTATCTATAACTGTATCTATATATATATATATATATATATATATATATATATATATATATATATATATAATGTGCGACTGGTGAAAATGTTACTTAGATCTGATGTGCAAGGTATAAGACTGAGAGGAAGACCGCGAATAGGATGGATGGACAGTGTCAAGAGAGCGTTGGATGCGAGAGGGATGTCTGTTGAGCAAGGAAGAGTGGCTGTGCCTGATAAAAATGGAGAGAAATTGTGAATGAATAAATGATGACACAGCCCTCAGGGGGTATTCTCCCGCATTTTATCTGATCAGCTGTTCAGGTCAGGTGCAGGTAAAAGGATGGATATATTATGATGTGGCAGAGGTAAACCAGCTCTGTCGTCGGGCCCTGCTGCAGATGTCACTGATTGCACTGTGCAGTTGACCCTCGTGCGGTGTGGTGCAGTGAGGATCTGTCCCTTCTCCCCTTTGGGGCTAAGATGTGATTGAATGTGTTTGAGAGGAAGAGTAAATTGGGAGTGTGTCGTCCTGTCTTGGCTATATTTTATATAATATTTTATTTATAATATATATATCACCATCATCATGATCATCATCTGGACAACCTTTCCTACCCTCGGGCAGGATGAGGAGTAGCAATGTCCACACAGCCCAAATTTCCCCAGTCGAATGGGCCACGCTTCCATTCACTCACCGTTTAAGTTCCCACAATCCTTGCTCTATCTGATACGTGAAAAACATTCACCACGTCCTGCAGCTTTACATAAACGTATCCGATAGTCATTCTGGACGCCGTCACGTCAAAAAAATGGTACAAAATCCTTGACCATGTGCTTCTTACAATATTCATCCAGCCAGCTCGATCTCTTGTCAGTTCCCTAGCCTCACCGACTTCCAAACCTCTCTTCCTCACACACTCATCCACCATATCCCCCCAACTTCTCTTTGGCGTACCCCACCTCCTCCCTCTTTTTAATTCGCTCTTATATAAATTTTACACCACCCTATTGTTATCCATTCTCTCCAAATGACAATACCATCTCAGTACACTCTCTTCGATGCTGGTATCCACAGACTTCCTCACTCCACATTTTTTATCGGTCACATTATTTCGTATCTTATCCACTCTCTGTACTCCACATACATTCCTCAGCAGTCCCATCTCCACTGCTCTCACTCTTGACTTTTTGTTCTCATGCCATATCATAGTCTAATACCCATATCTTGAAGTTAGCACTAACACTAATTCATGCAAGCCTAGTGCCACTGCAACACTCAAGTCTCTGTTTCTTACCAAGGCCTTCATTGCACCATTTCCTTCCTTGTGTCACTCTACTTTCCAATTCTTTTGCACATTTTTCTCTTTTTTCTATCGCTGTACCAAGGTATTTCAACTTTCTCATCAATCCCAATTTCTTTCCATTCAGTGTAACATCGCACAGGGAGTCACTTTCTCTCTCAATAACCATCACTTTACTTCAGCTCCTTGGGCCTCCACAACATCCTCGGCTATGGGAGAGTACGATTCCTCGGAGACACCCCTGCTGTACTGTCCAGGCCCATGTTACTACCATAGACGGTTCACGTGCACCACTTTTGGGATAGAATTGCTGCCTACCCGAATCTGATATGTCCGATGGGCGGTCCAACACAGTGAAAACCCGTCCCAAGGGTAACTGTCCCTTCTTTCGCATGGAGATATATATATATATATATATATATATATATATATATATATATATATATATATATATATATATACAGGGTGTAACGCGACGTATGACAAAAACTTACACCAATGATCTATCATGTAATTCTGAGTATATTTTGTTCTATAAACATATGCTCTCTGCGACCCCAGTTCAGTACCCAGCATTCGGCTGTTTTGTGTAAAAGCTCGTCTCTTGCATGCGCCATTGGGTGAGAGCTTCGCAGGGCGACGGGAGACGAGTATTATTAGCTTATACTGTACTATACATAAAAATCCCATATCCTATCAGTACACACGAGTTTTAAGAAGAAACTTTACGTAGTCTATTGATTCTTTAACATCAAGTCATGCATTCATGCAATTCTTTTGCACATATCGACTGTAATTAAGGATTAAATTCAAATTTTATGGCTTGCAAGGGAGTAGGGAGGGAGGACAGGCTGGTGTGTTGTTGCCAGTTATGTAATATTTGGTTTGTAGGATGTTGCTACCAGCATTATCATAACACCCACAGCTCATTTAGTGAAAAAAACTTATTCTAAAGGGAGATTAGCCTTACTTTAAGTTAGGAAGAATTTTATTAATCACAATTTTTCTGCTGCAAGTAAACGTGGCGCCATTGGGTATCTCCACCTGTGTTCCTCTCTGCAGCACATCATCGCAGAATCCGTAAAAAAATACACGATATCTGCATATTCTTCACTGCTGTACGTACGTGGCATGCTGTTTCATGGACATGTGAAGCTGAACCCGGTGAACAACAGAACGCGGAGAACAGTATTTGAAGTATGTGCCTCCCCCGCAAACAGTGTTGCCACCAAAAAATTTGGTAAATCTGAAGCTGGATGCCAAAAAATCTGTGGAAATCTGTAGATCCCTCAAAGTGACCATTCCGTGGGGGGAAATGGAGAACTACCCCGTCCGAATTTTCCACAGCCTTCCCCTTGAACCTCCCGAATTTTTCCCTAACTGACCACAGAAATGACATACCACATGTTGAAGATAGAATTTGGTCGTAATATAATAGTACCATTGAGCAGTTACAAACTAATATGGCAGTTTTTTTTTTTTTTTTTTTTCAAAAATAGTGGACTATGTATAGCCAGTTGTTAGCTCATGGAACTAGGCCTGTCACACAACTTGAATACAAAATTATGGTTACATGAATTTTGATCAGCCTTCCTTATCAAATAGGAATGGTTCTCCTTGGTTACAAGTCAAATT
The DNA here is from genome assembly GCF_032717465.1 of Coenobita brevimanus. Lineage (NCBI taxonomy): Eukaryota > Metazoa > Arthropoda > Malacostraca > Decapoda > Coenobitidae > Coenobita > Coenobita brevimanus. The sequence continues at coordinate 39,513,992 of NC_136983.1, read as the reverse complement.
AACCGTCCAGTCCGACTACACTTGGTCATAAGCTAAACTGGAAAGGAGTGTAGGCCTAGTATCTTTGTTAAGTGATAGTAAGTCGAATTCATATTAACTCATTATATCACAGGAACCACACCAGAATTAGAGCATATACTGTACAATGTATTTCCAAGTGAAATAATGCACTTCTTTTCACTGTCTGATTAAAAAATGCAGCAGTTGTTTACTAAGCAGCTCCCAGTGCAGGTGGTAAATTACACAGCATGTGAAATATTGTCTTAGTGTGGAACTTTTAAAAAATTCTCAAAAGGCAGATGCAGTATTTATATTTGATAAGTTTCTTATCCACAAAGGAAGCAGAGCCTGTAATACATTGAAAATGTCTTCCAATATGAAAATCTGTAGATTAACCCTCTTTATCAAACAAATTCTGACAATCTGAAAATAGTTACAAAATCTGTAGATTACAGATAAATCTGTAAAAGTGGCAACACTGCCCGCAAATGTTCCCGTTCAAATGACACTGGACGCAGGGTTGCCAAGTCCTTATCATCAGTCTCGCTAGTTTAGTCCTGAAAACTTGCTAGAATGTCGCTAGATAATAAACACTGCAAAACATCGCTAGAAAATACGATAAAATCTCTAGAATATCACCTAAAAATGGCAAAAATATCCAGAATGTAGCTAGATATCATATTGCCAGATGTTAGTGCCGCAAGTAGAAGCAAGAAAATAGGTCTAGCAACATACTCGTTACATTGGCAATCCTGTATCACTGTTCTCAAGTCAGCATATGAAAAAAATGGTGCCACGTTTACTTGCAGCAGAAAAATTGTTATGAATAATAATATTACTCCTGACTTAAAATGAGGCTAGTCACTCAGTAGAGTAATGTTCTTTCACTGAATGAGCTGTGGGTGTTATGATAATGCTGGTAGCAACATCCTACAAACCAAATATTACATAACTGGCACCAACACACCAGCCTGTCCTCCCTCCCTACTCCCTTGCAAGCCATAAAATTTGAATTTAATCCTTAATTACAGTCGATATGTGCAAAAGAATTGCATGAATGCATGACTTGATGTTAAAGAATCAATAGACTACGTAAAGTTTCTTCTTAAAACTCGTGTGTACTGATAGGATATGGGATTTTTATGTATAGTACAGTATAAGCTAATAATACTCGTCTCCCGTCGCCCTGCGAAGCTCTCACCCAATGGCGCATGCAAGAGACGAGCTTTTACACAAAACAGCCGAATGCTGGGTACTGAACTGGGGTCGCAGAGAGCATATGTTTATAGAACAAAATATACTCAGAATTACATGATAGATCAGTGGTGTAAGTTTTTGTCATACGTCGCGTTACACCCTGTATATTCACCGATCTGTGTACCTATATACACATCTACTGTATATGTATCTATCTACCTATTTCTCTATATATTTACATACCTATCTGTCCAGTTTCAGAAGTTAAAGAAAGAAGGTGATTAAAAATAAAAAAGATATGTCCAATAAAAAGGAGGCGAAAACAGAGAAACCTTTCAGTTATAAATAACGAACGAATTTAGGGCTCAGTGTTATGCTGAGTGTGATATTGGTGAGTTGAATGATAGACTAACAAAAGTACTAAGAGAGTCAGCGCAGGTAGTAGGGGAACTTAATACAACCATAGCCAATAAGTTTTCAAAAACAACCATCCAGCATATGAAAAGAAGAAAGGAGATGAACGAAAAAACAAAGATGAATTTGAAAAAGCGATAGTAAATAAGCTTATCACCAAGAGACAGCGAGGTTGGATGGTGAGGAATTGGAAAATGTGAGTGCGTTTAAGTACTTGGGTAGTGTGATGAGTAGGGATGGAGGTTTGGAGGGTGAAGTGCTTGAAAGGGTACAGCAGGGAAGAAAGGTTGCTGGTTCTTTGAAAGCAGTGATAAGAAACAGGGAAGTGAGCATGGAAGTGAAAAAGTTACTACATGACAGTATTGTGATACCAACTCTAACGTACGAAGTGAAGCTTGGACGTTGTTGGAAGGACACAAGTCAAGAGTGAAAGCAGTGGAAATGAGTTATTTAAGAGGAGCCTGTGGAGTCACATGGAGAGACAGGCTGACGAATGAGGATATAAAGTAGCGTTGTGGTGTGGATGTGGATGTGATAGGAAGCGTTTGAGGAACATACTGAGGTGGTTTGGCCATGTGGAGAGGATGGAGGGTGAAAGACTGACGAAGAGAGTGTATGTGAGTGAGGTGGAGAGGAGAAGAGGGAGGGGGAGGCCGAGGATGAGATGGAGGGATGGGGTGGAGAGATATATGAGAGAGGGGGGTGTGAGTTGGGATCAGGGGAGTGGAATGGCGGGGGACAGGGCGACTTGGAGGCGATTTGTTTGTGGCCACCCCAAACGGGATTGAGGCGTCTGGCAATAGATACTCGTAGATAGACAGACCACGAGACAGAGAAAAGAAAAAAGAAAATGCAAACATGGATCTGTTCAAAGAATCCATCAGAAAAGAAAAACGTCTGAAACACACCCAAAGTGAAATGGCACTAGGAAAGCAACGAATTATATCAATGAAAGAAAAAAAAAAAAAACTTTAAGTCATTAAGTGCAGAGATAGGATGGTGAAGAGTTTAAAAATTTTACAAAGAACTGTATACACCAAGGACAATAGTACTCTTACGTCCCCACTCGACACCGCCACAGGCTCCAAAAGCAGTAGTACAGTAGAGGAAGGAAGTTGCCCAGTGAGTTTTTCTTTCTATTGTCAGCCCTTAGATGCACAGTACACAGGACCAGCTCAGGCGTCGTAAATAAACACTGGCTTCTTAAGTTCACTGTCTATATTTTCCAAGCAGTTACACTGGATGCATCCCACCTTCACTTTACTATTCTCACAAGCTCTGGAGCTATAGAAACTTTACTAACTGCAATTGTACTTAATGCTTGACAACACTTCACTGTTTAAACAAGTATCGAAAATATGCAACTCACTGACACTGCACTGATACTGCGCTACACTCAAACTGAGCTGAAAAACCAACTGAACTCACTATTGTCTCTTCCCCATCTTATATAAGCTTGCATTACTCGAGAAACTTGTATCACAAACTTGATGGGGCAACAATTAACAGTTACCAACTAGGAGACATCAAAATATGCTAGAGTTTTCTTGCATTACATAACACTAAATTATTTAGCATTCACACTTAAATTAAATTACATAATTTAACAAGCAATTACATAAATAAAACATAATACCACAAAAATTAATGCATAACTTACGAAATAAATACGCTCACAAAAGAAGGCTACCTGGCAACTCTGACTTGTATCGGTAAAATATCAGAAACATTGATGAACATCCAGACTACCGAACTAGCAAATCCTGCATCTTAACACCACCCCCTCTCTAGTTCTTTGTCATCCCAACATAACTACACAGTTTAACCCATTGGAGCCCAGTGTCCGGAATACTGGACAGAACTGGGTTTTTTCAAGTCTTTATAAAGCAAGGAACCCCCGGGTAGGGACCTATGAGCTTCGCGACTGTGAACCGATAGGCAGAGGGCGGTACGCTTAGTACCCTCCCAGTGCCATGCCTCACCCAGCACCCCTGGGATCCAATGGGTTAATGCGTGGCAAACCCATCAGTCTCTTTAACCCATTGGAGCCCAGTGTCCGGAATATTGGACAGAACTGTTTTTTTTTTTTCAAGTCTTTATAAAGCAGGGAACCCCCGGGTAGGGACCTATGAGCTTCGTGACTGTGAGCCGATAGGCGGAGGGCGGTATGCTTAGTGCCCACCCAGTGCCATGCCTTGCCCAGCACCCCTGGAATCCAATGGGATATACAGACATAAACCTTAATCCTAAAGAAACTTTTAACTTTACACAAAATATTCCTTCAACTCATCAGGTCTTCTTCCATCCCGTTTCCGACGACGTCCTTGCTCTTCCAAACAGTCCACTCCTCGTGGAAGGTCTTGGTCCTCTAATTGATTCACTTTTTCTCTTGGGAAACTGTTACCTTTCTCATGCACTTCAGCTCCTTGGTCCTCCTCAATATCCTCGGCTATGGGATAGTACGATTCCTCGGAGACATACCTGCTGTACTGTCCTGGCCCATGGTACTGCCACAGATGGTTGACATGTACCACATTTGGGCGAGACTTCCTGAATCCACGAATCCGATACGTTATGTCTGATAGGCGGTCCAACACAGTGTAAGATCCGTCCTATGGGCTCTGCAGTTTCAGTGACTGTCCCTTCTTTCGCTGGGAATTGTATAACCAAACTTGATCACCATACTCACCTCACTTGCCTTGGCATCATACTTGCACTTCATCACTTCTCCTGGAAACTTAAGGGCTCCTCGCACTTGATGATGTACCTCAGCCAGCCTTTCCTGAAGGTGCTTCACATAGCCAGTGGTGTCTGTAGGCAGCTCTTCACCAGGTGGTCTTTCCATTAACAAGTGAACGGGTAAGTGTAACTCGTGGCCCAACATCCATTTTGCAGGAGTATAGCCTGTAGACTCATGGGATGCAGACCGATACACCATCAGCAATGCAGGTAATTTCTGGTCCCATTCTCTTTGTCCCTGTGTGCAGTATTTGGCCAGTTCTTGTCCCAGGATCCAGTTGAATTTCTCCATCCCATCTGACTGTGGCCTTAGTGGGGTCGTCCTGGTCTTCTTGATCCCTAGAAACTTGCAGCATTCACGGAACACAGCAGACTCGGAGTTTTAACTCTGGTCTGACTGAAGCTCCTGTGGCATCCCAAAACAACAGAAAAACTGGTCAGTCAACACCTGAGCAACAGACGCAGCCTCTCGATTGGGGATAGCATAGGCTTCTGGCCACTTTGTAAAACAGTCCATGGCAACACATATATACCAGTTCCCTCTTTCATTGAGTGGCAGAGGTCCAGCAATGTCCACCGTGACTCTTTCTATCGGTGCAACCACTTGGTATGGCTGAAGAGGGGTGCAACCACGTTTCTTGGGTCCTTTCTTGGCACAGTATACTTATACATCACAGGCCTGACAACAGTCTTCAACATCCTGATGCATGCCAATCCATAAGAACCTCTGTAGCAGCCAGCTTAGAGTTTTCTTCACTCCCAGGTGCCCACTAGTGATCTGGTTATGGAACTCATCCAAGATCTCGTACCTCATCTTCTTCGGAACCACCAGTTGCCAATACTTGCTAAGGCCATTGGGTGTCTCCCACTGGCACTCCAATAGTCTGTTCTTCAAATGAAGAAGGTCTCACTGACTCCAGTAGCTCTTGCTAGCAGGGGTTAACCTGGAAACTTCTTCCCAAGATGGTCGCACTGTACTCTGCTGCAGCTACTCAACCACTGGTTATAAATCTGTATCCTCCATCTGCATCCTCTTCAAGTCTTCATCTGACGCCGGCCCTGTCAGCACAGTACGGCAGCATTACTTGCTAAGATTCCCATTCCTACTACACGGCTTGGAGTCTGTTCTTTCGTCTTCTTGCACACTATTCATCAATGTTCTCCTGCATTTTCTCAGTGATGGGGCTTCTTGGGAAAAACAGGTTGGTTGTTGCCTCTCATGACCAGCCTTCACCAATTTACCCTCGTCCTTCTTGTTTCGACACTCATGGCTGAAGTGTCCCACCTTGCCACATGTCAAATGCACGTTTGTTGCAATCGTAGGTTTTCTTGCACTGTTCCGTTCTTGCTCCTTCTTCCATTTGTAACAATCCATCTTCTTGTGTCCTAGCTTCCTGCAGAACCAGCAACCTTCTCTGATCTTCTGTTCACTCTGCCACTTGTTGAAATCCAATTTCTGATGTCCTGGCTTTTCATAGTACCAGCACCGTCCTTCAAAATTTTCTACTCCCATACCTGTGCCTTTCTTACTTTGGATCCTGCACTACAACCTGCTTGAAAGGTGGAAGTACTGGACCTGACATAGGACTCAAATTCTAGAGCCCTGGCTAGTGTTCCTTGCATGCTTCTTGGTTGTGCCTGTTTCACTTGCACTTTCAACTGTGCACTATCAAGAGCATCGATAAACTTGTCCCTCAGTAGAATAGCCAACAGGTTAGATGCTGCTCCAGGGTATGCCTTGTATGCCATACTCTCCAGATCATGAGCAAGCTGCTGTAGAGCTTATGCTCGAGTCCGTACATGGGTCCAGAATCTTGCTCTGTAAACCTCAGTCTAGTACATGGTTCCAAATCTGTGCTCCAGTACTTCTACAAGGGTCTGATAACTGTTTCACCCCATCACTGACATCTGGCCCAGAATTTCCACTGCAGCACCCTTAAGGCTAGTAGCATGCTGCACTACCCTCTGCCTATCATCCCAACCATTCTAGTCTGCAAGTGACTTAAACTGTGCACGGTAAGCTTCCCAAGATACTCTACCATCAAATTCCTGACTTTTCATTTTAATTGAACCCCCATTATAGCCATGCACTTCACTGGTTTGGGGCCTAAAAACTGGGGCATCATAATTAAGGCAAGGACTTAAAACTTCAGTGTTCTGATTATTCAGTCCTGTAATGTTACCTTTAGGTGCCTTGGATCCATCAAGATTCACCATACACCACCCATTCCTTTCATATGCTCCCTGTACACTAACGTGAGGCTCAGAAATGCAATATTTCTCTACAGCCTCAATTTTCTTACTAATTACCTTCACATGGTCAACTACATGCTTCAACTGGTTATCTACATGCTGTCTGCACTCCATCACTATTCTCTCACATGTCTTCAGCTGGTTGTCCACATGCTGTTTGCACTCTGTCACTATTTCCTCACTAACTGACTTCAACTGGCCCTCTACATGCTGTTTTCACTCAGTCACATTATTGCATACCTCATACTTCTGCCGCCATAGCTCAGCATATACCTCCTTCTTCAGTTGTTCCTGTTCTTCCTTCATTTCCCCCATGAAGGCATCTAACTGACCTTGTATCCTGAGTTGTAATTCCCTCTGTTGCTCCTGTAATGCCTCCTGAAGCGTTCATATTATTCTTTCTGTTCTTCATTCTGTGCCTTTAATTGTTCTTTAAGTTCTTTCTGTCCTTCATTCTGTGCTTGTAGTTGTTCTTTCAGTTCTTTCTGTCCTTCATTTTGTGCTTGTAGTTGGACACTTTGTACTTGTAATTGTTCTTCGAGTTCTTTATTTTGTGCCTGTAACTATTCTTTTTGTTCTTCATGTTGTGCTTTCAGTTGTACACTTTGTGCTTCTAGTAGCTTCATAATTGCAGCCAGCGATGCCTCCTCTTGCCTGCCCTGGCCTCGTGTCTGTACACTGTCTGCCTCCATGTCGAAGGTTAGACTTACTGCAGCACTTAAATTACCCACACTCCTGACACCAGTGTTGCATCCCCACCCCACACTGCCACAGGTTCCAACAGGTGTAGTACAGTAGAGGAAGGACGCTGCCCATTGAGCTGTTCTTTCTATAAACAGCCATTAGATGAACAGTACACAGGACCAGCTCAGGCGTCGTAAATAAACACTGGCATCTTTAAGTTCACTGTTTATATTCTCCAAGTAATTACACTGAATGCATTCCACCTTCACTTCATTATTCTCACAAGCTCTAGATCTATACAAACGTTAATAACTGCAATTGCACTTAATGCTTGACAACACTTCACTGTATGCCAACAACACTTCACTGTTTAAACAAGTATCTAAAATATACAACTCACTGACACAGCACTCACACTGCACTACACTTAAATTGAACTGAAAAACCGACTGAACTCACTATTGTCTCTTCCCCATCCTTATATAAGCTTGCATTACTCGAGAAACTTGTATCACAAACTTGACTGGGCAACAATTAACAGTTACCAACTAGGAGACATCGAAACATGCTAGAGTTTTCTTACGATACATAACAATGTAAATTATTTAGCATACAAACTTAAGTTACATAATTTAACATACAATTTCGTAAATAAAACATTACAGAAATAAAAAACAAAAAAATTAATGAATAACTTACGAAATAACTATGCTCACAATACCAGGCTAACTGGCATCTCTGATTCGTAACGGCAAAATACCAGGAACATCGAGAAACGTCCAGAATACCTAAACAGCAAATCCGGCTTCTTAACATTACCAGTAGCCAACTTTTCAGTTGACACAAGTGAAATAACCTAAGGAAACACCAGACTAAGTTAACATTTCTCTTAAATGTATGAAAAAAGGGAAGGTCCAAGGAAAAAATGGAATAGTAGCAGATTTACTGTCAGATGCAAGGTGAAGTACAAAACAGGCTCACCCACTCACAGACTCAGCATATAAACATGATGAAAACTCAAATCAGAGTTTGATGCAATATTTATTTTGCTTTACAAATAAGGCGACGAAAAGATCTTTGCAACTATCGACCCATTCGTTTATTACCTTTTGTTTACAAACTCATCATTAAAGTCCTTATAATCTGAAAAATATTATATCTGGGAAAAACCATTCGCATGAACAAGCAAGATTCCGAAGCAGGAATTCGGCTACTGATTATCTTCAAACAATGAATCACCTAAATGAGAAAACTTCAGAATATAAGGTACCGCTGTGCTTCGGTTTTGTTGATTACGAAAAGGCGTTCGACTCAGTGCAGCACATAACAATTACAAATATTATTGTGGGAACCAGGAGTAAATGAGAACATTATAAAACTGCTCGAAAACATATAAAAAGAGGGAACTGTTATAGCTTTCCATCCAACTGTAGTGGTTCTTTTTATTTCTCTTTCATGGCCTTCCGTTTGTACTAGTATTTACCCCGAGTAAATGTACCCCTCAACTACTTTACGAATTCCTTCGCATATTCTGATGGCAATCTTTGGTGAATTTGGATAAAACCACATTGACTCAGGTTCATCTTTAGCCCAACTTTGAGCCTTTCTCTATTTAGATCACTTCAACTTTTTTTTTTGGCAGTGTCTCTACTGTTGCTAAAATTAGGACAATATCATGTGTAAACATTAAATAGTTAAGGTTTCCTCCATGCATGTTTACTTCTTTGTTTTCCCAGTCAAGCTGTCTGAAAATACTTCCTAGGTCTATCTATCTATCTATTGTCAGACGCATTAATCCCGTAAGGGATGGCCACAAACAAATCGCCTCCATGTCGCCCTGACCCCCGCAATTTCACTGCCCTGCTCCCAGCTTACCCCCCTCCCTCTCATATACATCTCCATTACATCCCTCCAACTCATCTTTCGCCTACCCCTCCCTCTCCTCCCCTCCACCTCACTCATATACACTCTCATCGTTAGTCTCTCACTCTCCATCCTCTCCACATGGCCAAACCACCTCACTGTGTTTCTCCTAACGCTTCCCATCACATCCACATCCACACCACAACGAACCTTCACTTCATCATTTCTCAATCTGTCTCTCCATGTGACTCCATATGACTCTCAAAATAACTCATTTCCACAGCTCTCACTCTTGACCTTTGTCCCTCCAACAAGGTCCAAGCTTCACTTCCATACGTTAGAGTTGATATCACAATACTGTCATGTAGTATCTTTTTCACTTCCATGCTCACTTACCTGTTTCTTATGACTGCTTTCAAGGAACCAGCAACCTTTTATCCTTGTTGTACCCTTTCAAGCACTTCAGCCTCTAAACTTCCATCCTTACTCATCACACTACCCAAGTGCTTACACCCACTCTCATTTTTCTCCTCATCCAACCTTACTGTACATTCACTGACCGCCTCTTTCGAAGACCATAACTTTACTCTTCTCTACATTCACCTTTAGATTCCGTTTCTTACATACTCTCCCAAACTCATCAACCAAGCCTTGCAGCTCCCCTTCGTCTTTATTTAACAACACAGTATCATCTGCAAACAACAGTACAGGGAGATTCCAAACACTGCCATCTCTCATTAGGACCACTCCTGCATCCACTACCCAACCTTGTACCTCTTTTATTACCCCATCCATGTACAGATTGAACAACCATGGAGACATGACACATCCCTGTTTCAAACCAACCTTCAGATAGAAAAATTCACTCAGTTCACTATCCACACACACTGCAGTTTTAGCACATTCATCCATGCTCTTCACGGCATTCAACAACTTCTCATCTACTCCATATATTCTTAATACTTTCCACAATCCTTGTCTATCCACCCTGTTACATGCTTTCTCCAAATCCATGAAGGCCACATACAACTTCTTTCCTTTCTCTAAACACTTTTCCACTAAAGCTCTAAGAATGAATATCTGATCTACACAACGTCTTCCCTTCCTAAAACCTCCCTGCTCTTCTCCAACCAATTCCTCTGTTATTTCCCTAACTCTGTCAATAAGTATCCTACCATACACTTTTCCTTTTACACTAAGAAGACAAATTCCCCCATGATCACCACATACTTCTTTTCCCCCTTTTCCTTTGTACAAGGGAGTAATTATACCTGACTTCTAATCATCCGGGACTCCATCTTCCTCCCAGGCCAACTGCACATCTTCCACATCCATTCTACTACTATCTCTCCCCCATGATTCAGCATTTCACGACATACTCCATCAATTCTTGGGGCTTTCCCCATTTTAACTTTTTTCATCGTTTCCACAACTTCCATCTTACTGCTTTCTTCCTCCTTTCACATCCCTTCGTCTCCCAGCCATTTCCCAGCCACTTATACTCGCATTACTTTCATTCTCTATGTTCAACAGTTCGTTAAAGTTTTCTCTCCATCTACTCACTTTTTCTCCCTTCCCCACTAGTAATCTACCATTTTTATATTTCAGCCCAACTAACTTCTTTGGCACCCTGTCTAACTCTCTTTACCTCTTTGGAGAACATTTTCTTACATTCCCTCCACTTTACACTCAAATTCCCTCCAAATTCATCGTCCACTCGCTTCTTACTCTCTCTTACTAATCTTTTCACTTCCCCCTTCCTCTCTACATACAACTCTCTCTTCGTCTCACAATTTTTTCCACGCCCCTGTTTCTCATCCACTCATTGTATGCTTTCTTCTTTTGTGCCACAGCCTCTCTCACCTCTTCATTCCACCATGTTGTTCCCTGCATCCCCTTTCGTCTTCTCTTCACCCCACACACCACCTCATATGCTGCACAGATTTCTTCTGTGAATATCCTGCACACACCTTCTGCATCCCGCACCTTCTCCAATCCATATTTCCCCAATCGCTCCTCCACTTCCCCATTATATTCTGCCTTTTTTCTTCATCCTCTTGTAAATTTTTCCACTCTCCTTGTATGAGCTACTTCCTCCTGTCCTTCCTCTCTTCTATTTCTCATTTCGTTTGGACCCTGATTCTGACCACCACCAAGTGGTGGCCAGAGAGTCCACTCCCCCAACATCTATATACTCTTGCATCCATTTTACACCTTCTCATCCTGTCATCTACACATACATAATCAATCATTACCTTCCGTTCATTCAATTCATCATCCACCCTTCTCAGCACTTGCCAAGTATACCTATGGATCATTTTGTGCCTGAAGAGGGTATTGGGTATCACCAACTCCCCCCCGGCACAAATGTCCACTAAAGTACAGCCATTCTCATCCATCTCTGCAGGCACACCCCACTCACCAACTATTCCATGCACCTTCACATTCCCTACATTCAATTCATATCTCCAATCAAAAACACTCTTTCATTCCTATCAAACTTTTCCTTGCACACTTCCACATTTGTCCAAAGCTCTTCTCTCACTCTGCTTGCACGACCTTGCAGTGGAGCATACACGCACACAATCGTCCACATTTGTAGTCCAACTTTCAATCTTACCCATGCAATCCTTGAGCCAACTGATGCATACTCTTTTATATTCTCCTTCCATCTGTTACTCACAACAATACCTACGCCTTTTTTTGTCCATTCATTCTCACCTACTCCCGCACATATTCCCCATCCATACTCCCATTCTGTCACACTCTCACCTCATCATTTAGTTTCAGTTAATCCACATACTGTACATCCACTTTCGCACCCTCAAGCACCTGGATAATCTCTCTTTCACCTCATCATTCGCACCCCTTACCTTCCATGTAGATATCAGTACCTTGTCCTTTGTTCGGTCCTTGGTCGTCACCTTATCGTCAGTCCAGCTCCGAGGCTTCTTGTTCGTATTTTTAGTTAGTTGTTTTCGGGGACGAGCACTAACCCTCCGCCAACCCACTTGTTGTCACGTAGGGAAAACGTGTTGGTTGCTTATAAGGTTACCACCCAGCATTCTAAGTATTCTATAAATAATTATGGTGAAATTTTATCTCCCTGTCCCACGCCCTTCTCAGCCTTAATTTTGTCCAAGTCTTTAAATAATTTAACTGTAGCAGTTCCCTCTTTATATATGTTTTCGAGCAGTTTTACGATGTTCTCGTGTACTCCTTTTTCTTGCAATGAATTTATGGTTGTGTGTTGCACTGAATCTAATGCCTTTCCGTAATCAACAAAACTTAAGCACAGTGGTTAATTATAATCTGTAGTTTTCTCAGTTATATGATTCATTGTGTGTAGATGATCAGTAGCCAAATACGTGCTAATGAATCCTGCCTGTTCACGAGACTGGTTTTGTTCTAGATATGCCTTTTTTCTTTTTCTTTCTTCTTCTTTCTTTGTCTTTTTTTTTTTTTTTTTTTTTTGCTTGTAAGAACTTTAGTGAAGAGTTTGGAAATAACTGATAATAAGCTAATGAATCGATAGTTACTATGACCTTTTGAGTTGCCTTTTTTTTAATGCAAGAAAAAAACTAATGCATTAGACCGTGTTTTGGGAATTTTCTAGTTTTTCTTACTGAATAAATAAGCGAGCGAACCTGTTTTGTAGTTTTACTCCTGCACCCGGCAGTAAATCTGCCACTATTCCATCTTCTCCTGGTGCCTTCCCTCTGTTCATACTCTTAAGAGAAATGTTTACTTCACCTGGTGTTACCTCTGATATTTCACCTGTGTCAAATGTAAAGTTAGTAATTGATATTGTTGTTTTGTATGAATAGTTTTTTTTTTTTTTTTTGTAAAGTTCAACTCTCCTCAACATCCTGTCTCTGCATTTAATGTATTCATCGTTTTTGTCTTTCAGTGGTATAATTTGTTGCTTTCCTAGTGTCATTTTACTTCGGACTGGATTCAGACTGTTTCCTTTTTTGATGATTTTCTTTTATCTCTGTCTCTTATTGATATGCTTATTGAATACCGCTCCTTCTGCTTCATCTTTCTTTTTTACTTTTTTTTTTTTTTCATGAGTTAGAGAGTCATTTTTGAATCCGTGTTGGCTTTGGTTATATTACGCTTTCCTACTCTCTACACTGATGCTCTTAGCACTTTTGTTAGTCTATCATTCAACTTATCAGTGTCACACTCAGCATAACATAAAGCCTGAAATCTATTTGTTATTTCTATATGAAAGGCTTCTTTGTTTTCGCTTACTTTTATTGGGCACAGCTTTTATTTCTAATCAGCTTTCTTCTTTCACTTCGTAAATTGAATCTGATTCTGCAATACCCACCATTCTGTGGCCACTTTATATACTTTCATGATAACTGTCACATTAATGATCGAGTTATAATTGCTATAATGGAGCCAGTGTCATTCACTATTTCTCCATTTGGACTTGTCCATGCCCATTCTCTCCCAGTTTTGTGTGTGTGTGTGTGTGTGTGTGTGTGTGTGTGTGTGTGTGTGTGTGTGTGTGTGTGTGTGAAAGATTGTGTTCATTATTCTCGTCTGGAATGTTTCAGTAAATTTTACTACCATGTCTCTGTCATTCGTTTTTCCCACTCCGAATTTTTCCATACATGCTTCTCCATTTTTCAGCTTGCCAACTTTAGCATTGACGTCTCCCATGCGTTTAATACATCTGGTCGTCTCTTCTTCCATAAGCTGTGAGATGTCGTCATGGAATGTTTGTTTCTTCCTCTGAACTTTCAGATGTCGGTGCATATACCTATATTACTTGTAGGGTGTGTCTTTTGTCTAGTCTAAGTACAATCCATGTTACCCTGTGAGATAGACTGCTGAATTTAACAGTACTGTCTGAAGATATCTGGTAATTAGAAATCCTACACCACACACTTTCAATTTGTCTTCCACTGTAGTATAATCGGTGGTTGCTGTCTTAGGGCTGAATTAATTTTTCTTCTTCTCTTTGGATCCTATTCAGACTTACAATATCCCAACTACTGTTTCCTTATTCAGTCATTAAGGAATAAAGTTTGCAGTCTTTTAGTGAGTCTTTCTTATAGTGTTCGTGTAGATTTTCATGGATTTCAGTTTGTTTAATGCCCCTGTTTCTGATTTTTTAGTCAATACTCCAAAACTTATACAAGATTTCTTCGGGAACCCAGTACACTCAAATACTGAGGGTCATGTGGCTGATCCATTGAGTCTGAGCCAAAGCAATGCCCTGTGTGACCACAGCCTGTATGATTTTAATTTGGATTGTGTTTTACGTGACTTTGTTCATTTTGTATCACTTCTTCCTTAGCGATTTCCTCCGCATAATTTACCGTTATATTCGACGAATCATTATCTGCGATGATCACTATACCCCCCCCCTTTTTTTTTTTTTTTTTTCTCTCGAGGCGAAGATGCACCTGACAGGTTGGTGATGACTGGCTGAACGCAACATGTCCGAATAACGTCGTTGTATTCGAGTTAGTAAGTTTCGATTTGCATTACAGGTAATTATTTAAAGTACAAAGATGTTATTCGGACATGTTCAATTCAGCCAGTCATCACCAACCTGTAAAGTGCATCTTCGTCTCGGGAAAAAAAAAAAAAAAAAGTAGGCCTATAGTTATGCAATTTTTCTCAAACCACACCACGACAATCTGTCACTTACCGGTATAATACCGTGATCTTCCACATGTTCTTACTCTGACCATGAACTATAACCAGTGAGCTCTATAAAATGGAGGGGCTATCTCTGCAAGTGACTTTGGCCGCCATATGTTAACACCCGCACTCGTCACCTCCACCATGGTAATACAATTGGAGCACTGTTCTTAGCTTGCTGTGTCTGTTTCACTGTTGCATCCATGTATGCATATTTATCATAATACAAAAGTATAGATAGATTATGATTGTTTGCTGCCTAGCTCTACGAATTGTATATTTGTTCAAGGATACGAATAATACAACGTCATATGCTGCTGCAGAAAAGAACATACCTTTTTTTTTCGGTTCTCTTTGTCACCACATTAACCTAATGACCGGTTAAAATTTTGATATTAAAGATAAAATTTAAGTAAAAAAATTGTCATTATCTGTTACCAAATAACAATAATACTTCCACATCTTCCTGTATATAAACATACCTCGATAATTATTTCTTAATTATTTTTAATTACAATCGACCTAGCCAGCCAGCTGCATTCTTTACTACCAATAGGTTCCTCTGTAATTAATTTCTTAATGTGATATACCCTATGAAGTCTGCAGCAATTAAAAACAGCCCTATTAAATTGTGAACATGACTCTCCTGAATGAAGGTGTCAGACGTATGGATGTTTAGACAATCTTATATTTTCTGAATAGTAATACTGTGAGAGATGTTGTGTAACACAGACCTTGAAATAACTAGCGGCATAGGCTGATTTTTATTTTATTTTATTTATTTATTTTTTTTTTTGTCTTAAAAAAAAATTGAAAACATTACTTAGTTTCATGACAAATTTTAACAACACGCTGGCTTGCAAAGAGGAAGCCTCATCTGTCTCACTTGCCAACAAGAGTGCTCAAATAACTATAGTCTTTGCATGCTGATATCAATGCTTCTTGAGAAGGAAGAATCTTTTCTCTGCCAGTAATCTTGTAGAAATAGCAACAAGATATATTTCTTACCTGTGAAATGTAACTCCATCACTTGTCAATGAATTTTTCTTGTGCCTATTTTTGCATTCGTAAGATGTGTAGTGGACCATGGCACTATATTTTCAGGATTAATCAGCTGATATCAGAAGACGTGGGCGTCAGGCGAGGTGCATAAACATGGCCGCCACTACATCGGCGCCGCCCTTCCGGCGGGTACACAAACTACATGGCACTACCCATGAGAAAGCCTCCTCTATACTATAGAGCTCAGTGGTTATAACCCAAAATTTCATTAATCCATCAATACGTTTTTTCCTACAGGAAGGTGTGATTTCTATACTGGACGAGACGCCTTTTTTCCAGCGATGGGTTCCATGGCAGGACCAAAAGGGAGTCCAATTGTGGATGCACTTAACCACAGGTGAATACTTATAAGTAACCGCTGGATCCGGAGTGATACTCTGGTTTTAATGACGTGCTGCCAGCTGCACCATATCCAATGCTGCTATTCACTGATACCTAATTAATAATGCCAAATTGGTTTCCATAACTTTGTCTATGGAACAGGACCCTTCAACCACTTTCTGTTCGCCGCACTATTGCATCTTGATCTTTGTTCTGTCGCTGCTTAAATGGTTCCTGCTTCTCTGAACTATCTGCTTGCATCGCTCCTCTATTACAGCTGGCGCATAGCGCCTATCTGGATGCCAACTCTCACCCTTTTCAGTCCAGGTCCCAAATGCAAGAGTTAGCTGATACTTTTAGTTCTTCGTGTATGCAACAGGTCAACTCTGGAACTGTTTCCTCTGTCTTTATTTCCTACTGCCTATGACCTCCAGACTTTTAAACGCAATATGTCCTGGCGTCTCGAAATTAACGGATCTTGAATCTGGCTCTATTTTATTTTTTCTTGGAGGGAACAATGTTTTTTTTTTTTTTTCTATAAAGGAAAGACAAAACCTATAGACCATTCAGTATTTTCTCCCTCTCCCTTATATTATTGCATATGAATGCCGTACCTCGGCATTGTTACCTCAGGCTCAATAAATGCAAATTCAGCGGACTGCTGCATGGAGGTGTCCTTCACCTGCAGTTCACCATCCTCCTACTGGGGGATAGGGAGGAAGCTGAGAGACTTTAGAAAAGGCGGTCAGTAGATCTGCCAAGTTATAATAGTGTCACCAAGGGAAGGCATCCCCTTCCATGCTCCTGACATGTGTAGTGGAAAGGTGTATCTCGAACTGAACAGATGATGTGGTAACAGTGCTTTTTGTTCAGTAAGAACAGCGATTTTTGCTCACTGGTATTAATAATTTTTGCCCAGTGGTAACAGTCATTTTTGCTGATTGGTAACAGTGATCTCTAACCAGTTGGCTGCGGTATTTACTTGAATGGGACCCTTTGCCTGTGCGGCTATCTCGCCAAAACTCAGGTCTCGCAAAACTTGAAATATATATCAGTGTACTCGCCATATATCTGTGTATCCTCTGGTAAAAAGTCTTTTTTCCTAAATGGCGAAGTTGTGAACAGAAGTTAGAGAAGTTGGTGACATAAAGCATTTTACATTAACCGAGTGTGAGGGAAAATGAAGCATTAGAGCGGACCCTAAAATTTACTGAATACGCCGATACAAATGTAAACCACATCGGGAGATGGGTGTATTGATAAAGTACGTGGCTGATGTGGACCGTGGAATATAAGAACAATATGTGGATATGGATATGGCATGGATATGAGTGATAGGGTGATGTTCAAGTCACACCGATACATAGACATAACTGTACACCTGATAATAGCACACTAAAATGCCCTGGTATGTTCACAAGTTAGCTGGTTAGTGACACTAAGAATTTGTCGTGTGTGTGTGTGTGTGTCCTGACCAGCCTCTAAAGTGTGTAAGTCGGTGCAAACACAAACCACTGGGGGAAATGGGGGAGTGCTGATGAAAAAGCTAATGTGTACTGTGAAAAACAAGAAAAAAGCACACTGGCTACACCACGCCCCACATCAAGACGCCCGTGCTCTAACACAGACACACACACACACACACACACACCACCGAGGAGACCAGACGCACGCTGCCACCGCGCCATACACGGCCAACTTGGCCAGTGGCATTACCTAAATTAGTATATTTATATGAGTCAAGCTCTGTACCAGGTTAGACTAAATGGTGTTCTAATATAAAGAAAAAGAAGTTTTAAGCAAGACTTGTTTAAACAGAAAAGGAAACAAAGTAGCGCAAGAATGCACACAATCAGCTGATCGTTTGTTTAGTCTACAACTGCCCCAGGGAATGTAAGTACTATATGTGCTTTTAGTACTGCAAAATGACCACATACTTCAGTAAAGCAAATTTGGAAAAGAAAAAGGATAAAGGTAGAAAGCAGGACGATGATTTCTACCAAGAACTGGTTGAAATGGAGACTCACAATAAACCGGTGAAACGAGTATATAGACTAAAGATGGCTTTTCAAAGTGAGATTGATGAAATTAAGAAACAGATGCACTTGCAAAAGGAAGAAATAGGAAAATTAGGAAAGGAAGTCAACAAGAAAGACACAACCATAGATGAGCTGACAGTAGAATTGGGTTCACTTAGGAGAAAAATTGGTGAAATGGCTAGTACAGTAGTCAACCACGTGAGTATTATGGAGGAGTTCAAAAATGATACATAGACAATTAGGCAAGTAAGCAGTCTGATAGACCAGAGCAGTGATACTGAGGAGAAGATAACACAGGTGAATGAAGCTGTGCAAAGCTACATAAATGATGTGGAAACCACTTACTGTATGCTGAAACGGTGAAAGTAAAGAAAGACTTAGAAACAAGGGTGAAAGAAAAAAGCATTAAAAATGAAGTGAAAAGAATAATCCAAAACAATCCTAACTTAGTCAGAGGTACAGTAGATATCAACAAATCTGTAGTAATCACTGGCAAATATAATGAGCATATTGAAAGAAGTATCAGAGGAAATTTGTTGTAAAGACATAGAGGAACAAAAAAGGTTAAGGAAATTCGAGAGAATCAAGTCAAGACTCCTAAAGGTAATTTTCCAGAGTGTAAACACCGTGGAGGAAATACTAAAATATTCAAAGAATCTTATGGAAAAAGAGGAGTTAAAAAATGTATGGATAAAACGATGCCTAACACAGGAGGAACTGGAATTACTGAAAGAGAAGGAGGAAGCAAAAACAAAAAATGAGGGAAGATCAGAGGAGAAGAATACATTTTTTTTACAAAGTAATAAGATTGCAGGTATGAAAGTGGTACATAAACAGGAGGGAATAAAAAGGAGGAAGGTAGTAGAACGAAGTCATGACAAATATATAAACAAGATGATTAAGTTAATGTACTCAAATGTGAATGGAATTGTATGTGAATTATTAGAGATGAATGATTATGTCAGAGATAATGACCCACATATAATATGCCTAACTGAAACAAAATTAACACCAAGGATATCAAATGACATCCTAAACTTATTGGAATATAATATATGGAGAAGAAATAGGAACTTAAAAAAAGGAGGAGGAATTATAATATTAACTAAGAAAAACTAAAAGTCAAAGAAATAGAACTAGATATACCCTCACAAGTAGAAATGATTGCAGTAGAGATCAATACATCTGAAGGGCAAGTAATTGTTGCCAATTTTTACCTGCCACCCAGATCAAACACATGGAAAAGAGACGAATATGAGGACCTGACATGGAATACAATTCAGAGTTTAAGATCATTACTACATAAAATGGAAGAGAAATCGGAAAGAATTATACTCACTGGAGATTTTAATACAAATACAAATTGGAATACTCTAGATATAATAAGCCAAGAAAGCTGTTGGGATCAAAAGCTCCTGGATATCGTGCAAGAGTTTTTCCTAACGCAACATGTAAGGGAAAGCACCAGAAAAAGAGGACTCGATGTACCCTCAATGCTAGATCTCATATTTACTAGGCGAGAAAACGATATTGACAATTTAATCAATCACCCTCCATTCGGCAAAAGCGACCATGCAGTACTAAGTTGCAACTTCAGGATTGCATATGACACAGTAAACAGCAATAAAAGTTACAAAAAGAGCCTAAACTATAAAAGGGGAATCTATCATGACCTAAAGAAGTACTTCTGAGAATCTGATTTGGGAAAGGAGCTTAGAGGAAAAAATTTAAATGCTATATATAAAAAATTCTGTGAACTTTATGAAATAGGAGTCCAGAAGTACATCCCACAGCACAAAGAAGCAGAAAAGAAAAGAAAGAAATGGTTCAATACAGTATGTACAATATCAAAAGAAAAGAGATTTGTTGTGGAATAGACACAGAAGACACAATAGTGAAAGGGCATATAATAATTACAAACAGGCAAGAAACGATTATACAAGAATAAGGAGGGAAGCCCAAAAACAGTTTGAGGAGGATATCATAAATAAAAGTAGTGATCAGCCGAGGGTATTTTACAGCTACATCAGAAGCAAAACCAAAGTAAAAGATAAAATACAATCCATTACGGACGAGGGAATCACCTATACACAAGAGAAGGATATTTGTGAAGTACTAAATAAGAATTTCCAATCAGTTTTTACAGATGAAAAAAATTTTGAGAGGGACTATGTGATGCCCACACATACTACCAGATATACAAATACCAGATAAAGTAATACAGGAGGAGTTAAGTAAATTAGACAAAGGAAAAGCAAATGGTCCTGATGAAATTTCATATAGGGTGCTACATGAATGTGCAACGGAGTTAAGTAAACCATTATCTATAATTTTCAAGAAATCCTTGGGTCAAGGTAAACTACCTGATATTTGGAAGAAAGCAAACATTGTTCCCTTATTCAAGAAAGGGAATAGACAAAATCCACTCAACTACCGACCAGTATCACTAACCAGTGTTGTAAGCAAGGTATTAGAAAAGCTTATAAGAAAAGCTTGGGTAAATCATCTAGAAGAACACAATATGATAACAGAAAGACAGTTTGGTTTCAGAAAAGGAGAATCATGTGTTACTAATCTGTTGAGCTACTATGACAGAGTAACAGACACATTACAGGAAAGAGAAGGATGGGTGAAGAGTATCTGTTTCGATTTCAAGAAAGCATTTGACACAGTACCACACCAAAGACTTTTATGGAAACTGTACCATCAAGGAGGAATTCGAGGCAAACTGTATTGTTGGATGCAAGATTTTCTCATAAGAAGAGAAATGAGAACAGTACTAAGGGGAAATTACTCATCATGGAAAGAAGTGACTAGTTGAGTACCACAGGGCTCAGTGCTGGCACCAATCATGTTTTTAGTTTATATAAATGATATATACAGTAACACTGGAAATGAAAGCTATCTGAATATGTTTGCAGATGATGCAAAAATACAAAGGAGAATTACTAACAGACTCTTGTAAAGAGCTACAAGAAGAATTAAATAAACATCATGAATGGAGTAATACATGGCAAATGGAATTCAGTGTGGACAAGTGTCATGTAATCAAATTTGGCAAAAGTGGAAAAAGACCTGATTGGGATTATACGTTAGGAATAAAAAGCTACACGCATCAGAAAGAGAGAAGGACCTAGGTGTGATGATCAATAACAGACTATCTTTGGCTGACTACATCAGTGAGAAGGTCCGGAACATGTATACACTGCTTGCAAATATGAGAATAGGAGTTACATACACAAATGAAGACATGCTAAGAAAGATAATAACATTCATCAGACCAACCTTGGAGTATGCATCAGTAGTCTGGAGTCCTCATCTCAAGAAACACATAGACAAGATTGAAAAAGTTCAAAGGGCCGCTACAAGATGGGTACCAAGCTTAAGGGATCTAAGCTACGAAAAAAGCATAAATACACTGAATCTACCAACACTACATGAGAGAAGGAAAAGAGGTGACATGATTATGCTATATAAATGCATATCAGGGAAGGAGAAAATAGACATAAATGATTACTTAACCTATGGGGAAGTATCAGCAAGAGGACACTGCAAAAAACTGCATACGAAGAGAGGTAATAAAGACGTAAGGAAATTTAGTTTCCCAAATAGAGCAATTGATCAGTGGAATGCACTACCGAATGAAATAGTGCCAAAACAATTCATAATTTTAAGGATATGTACGATAAATATGGTTTAAAAGACGGGACATGTACGAGCTTGACTCATTCCTGTAAAGATACAATTAGGTAAGTACAATTAGGTAAGAACACACACACACACACACACACACACACACACACACACACACACACACACACAAGAAAAATACGTGGATATGGGTATAGAAACAAATCATAGGGGGAAAAAGGCGGTGTACTGATGAAGAGAGAGAGAGAGAGAGGACACTGGTGGGAGATAGGAGATGGAGGCGGGGCTCAGTCAGGTCACCACAGAGCAGGTGAGGGTAAGGGATAAAGGGACGAAGGCGGGGCTGTCGGAAATCAAGTGTGCAGAGTGAATTGCACCTATTTCCTTTGTGTAGTAAATCTATTTCCATACTTATGAGATGTGATTATAGAAGATGACTAACAATCTGTGGTCGGAGGAGGTCGAGGAAGCCTAATGTTCAAATATTGTGGGTGATATATCGGTGTTGTCACTTTAGGGGGGTTAAGTTTCAGATTTCCAGCATTCCTCGCATTCCTTTGACATTGTATAGTACGGAAGACATGGATATGGATGAAAGAGTTATGTTCAAGTCATACAGGCACACATACATATGGCTGGGAGAAAGCTGGCTAAAATGCTATCATTATTATACTGTGGTGGCTTATATAAGGCTGGTTTCGATAAAGTGGGGGTCAAGGTTCAGGTAAATTATCCTGCCTTCCTCAGATTCATTTGAAACCGTACAGTATTGAATGTAATAAGCATGGATATGGATTACAGGGTTGTAATCAAGTCTGACAGACACATAACTGTACATGGGATAATATCCATCTATCTATCTATCTATAGCCCGACGCCCTAATCCCGCAAAGGGTGGCCGCAGACAAAACGCCTCCAAGTCACTCTGTCACCCACCATTTGACTCCCCTCCCCCCAACTCACCCCCCCCTCCTTCATATACCTCTCAACTCCATCCCTCCACCTCATCCTC
This sequence comes from Coenobita brevimanus, assembly GCF_032717465.1. Lineage (NCBI taxonomy): Eukaryota > Metazoa > Arthropoda > Malacostraca > Decapoda > Coenobitidae > Coenobita > Coenobita brevimanus. Next base: position 39,491,093 of record NC_136983.1, on the reverse strand, counting down.
GGTCTACCCCTCCCTCTCCCTCCCTCCACCTCACCTACATACACCCTCTTAGTCAGTCTTTCATTCTCCATTCTCTCCACATGTCCAAACCACCTCAGTGTATTTCTCCTAATCTTTTCAACCACATCCACATCTACCCCACAACGTTCCTTCACTTCTTCATTCGTCAACCTGTCCCTCCACGTCACTCCAAATGCTCCTCTCAAGTAACTCATTTCCACTGCTCTCACTCTTGACTTGTTCCCCTCTTGCAATGTCCACGCCTCGCTTCCATACGTCAGGGTAGGGATCACAATACCATCATGCAGTGACTTCTTAACTTCCATACTCACCTCCCTATTTCTCATCACTGCTTTCAGTGTACCGACAACCTTTCTTCCCTGCTGTACCCTTTCACGTACTTCATCCCCCAAAGTTCCATCCTTACTCATGACACTACCCAAGTACTTGAATGCACTCACATTCTCCATATCCTCACCATCCAACCTCACTGCACACTCTGTGACTTCATTCCTCTCAAACACCATAACTTTACTTTTGTTTACATTAACTTTCAGCTTCCTCCTCCTACACACTGTCCCAAATTCATTCACCAAACCTTGCAACTCCCATTCATCTTCACTCCAACAATACTGTATCATCAGCAAACAGCAACACCGGAAGCTTCCAAATCTCACCCTCATTCATTAGGGCCACCCCCACATCCACTGCCCTACCTTGTACTTCCTTTACAACCCCATCCATATATATATTAAACAGCGATGGAGACATTACACACCCCTGTTTCAGTCCCACATTGAGATCAAAGAACTCACTCAGCTCACCATCCACTCGCACCGTAGCCCTAGCTCCCTCGTACATACTCTTCACAGCACTCAACAATTTCCCCTCCACTCCATATATTCTTAATACCTTCCACATACCTTGCCTATCTATTCTGTCATAAGCTTTCTCCAAGTCCATGAAGGCAGCATACACTTTCCTTCCCTTCTCTAGATACTTCTCCACTAAATATCTTAGAACAAATATCTGATCTACACATCCTTTTCCCTTCCTAAAGCCCCCTTGTTCTTCTCCGACTAGCTCCTCTGTCATATGCCTAACCCTATCAATGAGTATTCTACCATATATTTTACCAGTTACACTAAGAAGGCAAATACCCCTATGGTTACCACATACTTCTCTCTCCCCTTTTCCTTTGTACAGAGGAACAATTATACCTGATTTCCAGTCCTCTGGAACCCTTCCCTCTTCCCAAGCCAATCTACACAACTTCCATATCCACTCCACAACAATCTCACCCCCATACCTAAGCATTTCACCACACACTCCATCAATTCCTGGGGACTTTCCCAGCTTAATCTTCTTCATCGCTTCCACTACTTCCGACCTACTGATCTCTTCCTCCCTCCTCTCATCTCTTCTTCTCCCAGCCATTCCCCAACCACTTATACTCACACTGTTCTCACTCTCTACATTCAACAAATCCTCAAAGTGCTCCTTCCATCTCCTCAATTTCTCTCTCTTCTCCACCAACAATCTATTATTCCTATCTTTCACTCCCCTACTATTTCCCCTTTCACACTGCCTTACTTTCTTTACCTCATTCCAAAACAGTTTCTTACTCTCCCTCCATTTCACACTCAGATTCCTCCCAAACTCTTCATCCACTTTCTTCTTACTCTCCTTCACCAGTCTCTTAACCTCCCCTCTCCTGCTCACATATACCTCTCTCTTCTCTCTCTCATCTTCTCCCCTACCTCTACTCGCCAACCATTCACCATATGCCTTCTTCTTTTGTTCCACAGCTCGTTTCACCTCATCATTCCACCATGCTGTCCCTTGCACACCCTTGCATCTCCTCCTCACTCCACAAACCGCCTCACACGCTGCGCTTATCTCTTCCGTGAATATCTTACATACGTCTTCCACCCCTTCCATCTGCTCTAGCTCATACCTTCCCAATCTTTCTTCCACTATGCTCTTATACTCTGTCCTTTTCTCACTATCTTGCAATTTCTCCACTCTTCTCACAGGAGCTGCTTCCTCCTGTCTTCCCCTTCGCCTCCTCAACCACTTTCTTTGCAGCTCTACCTTGGCCATCACTAAGTGATGGTCCGAGACTCCATTCCCCCACCCTCTCCACACCCTTGCATCCAACACTTTTCTTCTCATTCGCTCATCCACACACACGTAGTCTATCATTGCCTTTCGTTCAACAAGTTCACCATCCATCCTCCTCATTACTCTCCATGTATACCGGTGGATCATCTTATGACGAAAGTAGGTGTTGGCTATTGCCAACCCCTTACCATCACAGATGTCCACCAAAGCACTACCATTCCCATCTACTTTAGCTGGGATAATCAATCAATCAATCAATCATTTCCTGTGGCACCCTCGGGGATGCATAGGGCCTCGATGAACTCACACCACCACATCCTATCTTGTGCTAACTCCTCAAGATCTCCCCAACACTCATCTCCAGCTTCCCGTCTCATTGTCCTCACCCACGTCTCTTTTGGCCTTCCTCTACCTCTCCTACCAGGTGCCACCCACCCTGGTGTACCTCGTACTATTCCCTGTCTCCTATACACATGTCCTAGCCACTTCCATCGTGAGAATCTAACATATTCATCGATCGGCTGCACTCCCGTTATTTCTCTAATTCTACTATTTGGTATCCTTTCCCACCACTTAACTCCTAATATTCTTCTAAGTGCTTTATTTTCAAACACCAAGAATTTATTTTCCATAGTCACTGTGCTGTACCAAGACTCGTGTCCATAAATTAAGATACTCCTAACCATTACCTTATAAAGTTTGATTTTTGTATGCACAGAGAAATTGTTATTATTCCAAATATTTTTAAGCATTCCCATTGCCTGATTAGCCTTCTTTAATCTTTCCTCGAATTCAAAGCTGGGATAATAGCTTGCTGTAAATCGCGAAATGGTTGAAGTCTCATTATACTTTTTTTTTTTTTTTTTATGAAAAGCATATGGGAAACTATGGTTTGAATGTCTTTCATTTCCAATGGCCGTGGTAGCTCAGTGGTAAACGACTGAATGATGACAAAGAGAGGTGGTTGGCCATGGAAGTGCATTGAGGTTTTTTTTATCATTTTGTTTTATGATTGATATATATTTTTCAAACTCGTGCCATTTACCTGAGGAAAATGACAGAAATTCATTTTCCTTGGGAAAATTACACGATTTTGAAGAACCTGAAATGTTATATATATATAATTTAGTTATTTATTTTTTATACACTCAGACTCTCCTAGCCATAAAAATATAACGTATACCCTTTCTCAGGAAACATGAAGGAGAGAATTTTACAAAGCCTTTGCCAAAATCGGAACACGAGTGACCGTGTGAAGGATTAAGAGGTCCCCTCGGGATTCTGGACCTTCCTCCTTCCCTCTTCCGTTTTCTTTCCTCTACACACACACACACACACACACACACACACACACACACACACACGCACATGATGCTTAAATAATAAAACAATGTGTAGCCTCTATTTATCTGTCAGTGTCCTGGTATCGGTCCATATGAGGAGGGATGGATGATGGGAGTGGCCCGGGTCGGAATGTGGGGAGGGGTTGGGTAAGGAAGCCAATGAAATAGCCACGAAAGATGAAGAAAAATTATTTTATTTTATTTTATTGTTTTATTACTATTCTTTATGAAAAAACCTAAACTGATTTACAATAGTATTACTGATCGAAGGATCAACAGTAGCATTTCCTTTATAAATATTCATTATATTGTAAAATTTACATTGAAAATACAATCTCTCTCTCTCTCTCTCTCTCTCTATCACTCGATACTCATGTCTCCCTCATCTAAACCTTCTTCTTCACTGGTAGAATCCCCCTCCCCCCATCCCGTTAATCCGATCCCTCCTCTCCCCTAGGCTACTCAGCTATCACTATGAAAAAACATACACACACACACACACACACACACACACACACACACACACACACACACACACGACGCTTAAGTAATAAAACAATGTGAAGCCTCTATTTATCTATCAGTGCCCAGCAGGGGCGCACCAAGGAATTTTCTAAGGGGGGGGGGTCCCCATTTGCCAGTTTCCTGAAGTTTACATATAAGTTTTATAGTTCTAAGTTGTATATATATATATATATATATATATATATATATATATATATATATATATATATATATATATATATATTCTGATAGAATGATAGATTTTTTGGTAGGTCGTCAGTTATTTAAAAAACCGTGTTTGTTTATATTTATCATTTTAACAAAGTAACAAAGAACAAGCCATTCAGTCTCAACCCTATTCTGTCCAGATTTCTAATCAAGGCACAAAGACGGAGAGAAACAAGGGACAGGTGAACTGGGAAGTCCTTAGGGAGAGGGAAGGAATGTTGGGTAAGGAAATAGAGGTCACAATGGGAAACGGATTGCCGATCCTAGCTCAGGTGTGTGTGTGTGTGTGTGTGTGTGTGTGTGTGTGTGTGTGTGTGTGTGCAAATGTTGTGTATGTGGGCAAAAAGCTAGGTGAAGAGAGGGGATGGGGATGGATAGGAAGGCAGGAAGGATGATGTTTTGAGTTCAGGGGGGGTGGTGTGCCCAGATATCGGTCCATATGAGGAGGGATGGAGGATGGGAGTGGCCCGGGTCGGAATGTGGGGAGGGTTGTGGTAAGCCAATGAAATAGGCCTGAAAGATGAAGAAAAATTATTTTACTTTTTTTTATTATTTTATTACTATTCTTTATGAAAAAAAAAAAAATGATACGAAAAAACATAAACTGATTTGCAATAGTTTTACTGATCGAAGGATCAACAGTAGCATTTCCTTAATAAATATTCATAATACTCTAAAATTTTCATTGAAAATACAATCTCTCTCTCTCTCTCTCTCTCTCTCTCTCTCTCTATCACTCGATATTCATGTCTCCCTCATCTAAAACTTCTTCTTCACTGGTGGAATCATTCGCCACGTTAATGACGAATTCTTCGACCATGTGACTGCGCACAGTCATTTCTGATATATTCCTGTTCTAGTTTTCTCGTATGTTCCATACATTTTTGCCAGTTTTCTGGTGTCACTTTCCTCACTGCATTTCTTGTGATTTCCTCCACCACACGCATTGTCTGATTATTATCGGAATTCTTTTTTCTTACTTCATCTTTCACTTGAGCCCATATAAGTTCTATTGGATTTAAATCGCAGTGGTAGGGCGGAAGTCGTAAAACCTCATGTCCTTGGTCTTTTGCGATAAAAAAAAAAGTAAAATAAAAGGAATAATATGCTATTAAATCTAAATATACAACGAATAACTGGTCCAATATTTTTCGTTTATTTTTAGAACTTTGTAACAAAAAAAAAAAAAAAAGTTGCATCCAAAAACAGGAACCACAGTTCATATTAACCTGTGAGCATACCGGGTCACTTATACCCATTCATTGATTGTGTGTGTGTGTGTGTGTGTGTGTGTGTGTGTGTGTGTGTGTGCCTCTTGCCCTCAGGCCTTGTCCCTGGCCAGCCTGTATTCTCACAGGTCGTTAAATCAGATGCCTTCGGCCTTTGACAGTGACTTTGGAGTAAAATAGACGATATTCTACATTCGTTTTTCCTGAGACTGACTATAGAACATAGCATGTATTGTAACAGTATGGTTGGCGGTAGAATACTCCTGTCATTGCTCGCTACACTCACCCTCGATCGTGACTGCAGGTGACTGACCAGGGAGACGGTGGGAAGGGGTTGACTGGTGTCGCGCTGACCTACAGTCTGTCCCACTTTGGGAAGTAGGTCCGGGCCAGATGTGGGTGTATCGCACGCACTTATGAATGTCCAGATATGGGTGTTTCGAAGCTTATGAGTTAATATGCACAGAGTACTGTTGTGCAACCGCCTGCAGCTTTTTCTATTTACTGACAAATCTTATTTACTTTTGAGATTTAGAGGCTTTGTATTCATTGCACACATAAATAATACTGGATTTATGTCGTTTCTTCTAATTTTACAATAAATAATACACTCTTCTTTAATTTAAGCCGGATTTTCGTCTTTTTGCAGCTAATTTTACGTAACTCGGCAGCTGGAGAAACACTACGATGGCTCTACATCCATTCCATAACTCTTCTTTGTGACTAGCATCATATTATGGTGTACATCGCGTTGCAGCTGAACATTCAGAGTGAAGAGATGTCAATTTTACGTAAACTGGGAACAGTTACACTCTTAATGACGTTGGTCGAATTTTTTTCATATTTAGATCCTATACTAGTATCAGAGAAGATATATTATTTCTTATTATATGTCTTGTGGTATTTGGGAACAATACATATTTTAGTGAGTTCTTTGGCCCATATTCTCGTCGGTAAAAGAGGTTCCCTAATGGATGTTCCTTAGCTATTTATTTTTAGATATAAAGATTAATATTGTTTTGCACTGCATGGTGCTGCATGATGTAAGCTTTAGCCTGGAAGAGGCTCCTGTTTTATTAAGATATCTTCTGATGTCCCAGGCAGTGTACAATCCTGATGATTTAGAGGACTGCCAGTAAGCATATCTACATCAAGATTATGTGAATCATGACTATGAAGTTATTTTTGGACTTTGATGAAATAAGATGGATAAATCTGATACCCATCCCTACTACTTCTTCGCGAGCTTTCAGATATGTCCGTGCATGCACAGTTGTGACCAGATAGAAAGTAGGAAAACCTGCTCGTGACGTCCCTCCCTCCTTCACCTACGTCATGGCAAAAAAAACTGTTGGATTTGCCTGCAATTAGAAAATTCTGATTAACGTCATTCTGTCATGGAGAGAGCCTGATATCCAGCTTCAAAATGGATGGAGGATGCAAAGCTTGATAAAATTATCAGTGGTATCACAGACCGTAAATCGATGTTGTGTCACCCGACTGCTATGTTAAGCCTTTCGAGTGTGGATAAGTTAATAAGTTTTGTGCGACATGACGCGCCGGGTTTTCTCCTCTCCCCCCGCCCACTGCTCACTCCAAAAATTGTATTCTAGGCTTATTTTCACCACCCAAACATATTTATTTTGCCACAAAACCCACATATTCCTATTCGCCGATGTTTGTTCTACATGATAAGCAAAAAACAAAAACAAACAAACACTATACGTACGTTAGGGCCGTGTGAACAAACATTCCAGAGCATACATCTCACTTCCCGACATCATAAGTCGAATGTTTACTTATCAATCTCTACATGTTATATCATCACTGAAAAGAGAATTTTATTATCTTTCGAATGCCGGAGATCCCAGTTTGATATAAGGTATGGTGTTCGAGTAATAAGCGAAAAAGTAAAACTCATTTCCGACAGACAACAGATTTTTTTTTTTTGGGGGGGAGGAGCTCTAGCGAAAGACTTTTCTCGCCACTGTTATGCTTTTACTTTATCATCCTATGCAGAATTTCATTGGCTTTCATTTGAGCTTACAACAGTGATCCTAGGCCTCATAGTTTTTGAGAAAAAAATAAAAAACTATGGTGTACCCATGCCATGTCGTGAGTGTAGGGCAGTTTCCTGTCTTCCTCTAAGCTACTGCACATATTTCACCAATTCTTTGTACACTAGATATGCACACTATATTCACATGATTCACTGTCACTATTATTATAGCTGAATACTCACATTTGGTGCAGGGTAGAGGCAGTGTAGTTGATTAGAAACAGTAGCACAATCTTCATTGGGCCAACGGCTGATAACGACCAGGATTGCTTCACAAACACCAAATTTCCTATTGCAAACACCAAATCTAATCACAACAGTGCCCAAACACTATACACAAACACTACTGGGATAGTGAAATATGTTGCATGGCCGTAATAAAAGAAATGGTCAGTCCTTTTGAAGAGGATACAGTGGATATGATTGTGCTAGACGGCCATGAAATTTAAACAGAAAATTGAGTGAATCCGTGAGATCTATGCAGAGTCTTGGAAAGAAACAGTTCACAGACTTTACAGAGGGGCTGAAGACACCAAGCAGGTTTTATGAACCTATATGCAAGAACAAAATTTTATTGTTCAGTCGGAAACCACATGCTACAGAGTCCAAAGGTAAACAATCATTACACACTTTAAAAGATGACCGTAATCTGTTCTCACGCCTCTTCGTCTCATGCCGGATTAGACAATGTGATCTGATTCATTTCTTTCAACATGAAAATCGGAATTCACCACCATCACTTGCATAGAATGGACAGCTGCATCAGGGCACCAAATCACAACTGTTGCCTTATACTACAACAACATGCATCATTTATCCATGATGAAGACCCTACAGCTGATGTTATCATAATAGATGGCACAGGACTTGTAAATGCTCTGCGACCAACAAAGAGGTCAACATTTGAGTCTTATGCAAAGGATGAGGTCCTGTCCAAGTTACAGAAACACATACAAAAATACAAACATGCGCACACTGTGTCTGATGTTTACAAGATAGACAGCATGAAAACACAGACTAGAGAAAAGTGAGGGATGGGAGTTTGACGCGAAGTAGTGAGCAATGAAAAAACTCCAAGCAACTGGCACAGCTTCCTCAGAAATGACCAGAACAAAACTGAGTTGTTTGCATTTTCGGCAGACACAATAGCTGCATCAAAAGCTGCTCATTGAACATTCATCATTGTGACAAAAGGGTATTCCTCATTTTGTAGCATACCTGAACAAGGCACTTGTGGTGTACAAGGCTGCACTCATGAAGAGGCAACTACCAGAGTCTTTCTGCATGCTGCTTATCCAGGAAAGCATGAAAAATTCTCGGAGGGAATCATGTGCAGCTCAGATACCGATGTCGTTTTCATAGGAATATCTTGTATTGAACATATTGGCTTGCACAAAATAATTATGGACTGAATATGGAAAAGATATCAGATGGATTCCTATTCATGAAATTGCAGCACCCATGGGACCAAAAGCCACTCGTCTTCAACTCATCCTTACTCATCGACGGGACCACCTAGAGACCTCGAGATACCTTCATTGGAAAGAGGAAGAGTTGTTGAGTCTTATATGTAGAGAATTCAATGAAATTCTCTAGATATTATAATTTGTCAGATATTAGGGTTTGAAGTAAGGGTATTTTTTCCAAAATCTCGGAAACCGCCCGTAGGGAGGAGTGTGCAGCTGTCGGGGAACCCTCCGGTGGCAAAGGGTTAATATGCAGTCCAGTTGTACCCAGTCCAAGAAACTGGGGATGGCAACAGAGTGATAGTGGTTGGCTTCCACACTGGACAGATTTGCCAGCCGTAGCAAAATTTTGCCAAGAACTGAATAAATGTGGATGTAAGAAATGTCATGGCAAGTACAAGTGCTGCAATTCTGGACTTAGCTGCACAGCTCTCTGCAGCTGTCCTTGCTGAAACCTCACGGGATGGAACTGATACATCATGGGATGGAACAAAAGAAGTGATGGGTGGGTGGCATGTGGATTTTACTGAAACTCAAGAATAGAATCTGAGGGGTCGCCAGTCAAAAACATGCTATCATACAGTACTTCACAGGACAGGCTGCACTGGCACTCGGTAGAACTCACCTGTTCCTGCACCCCCCCCCCCCGGCACCTCCTCCTGATGACTGGCAAACCCTCAGATGATCTAATCATAATTTAAGTGCCAAAAAATAGTTCTTCATGTTCGAATTGGAATACCTGTGTTGTAAGTGGCAACAGCTTGTGACCAAGAAACATCATCATCTGTAGCTTTGGTGGCCATTTTGAAAAATATGGCAGCCATGTCGTGGCCATATGAATGAGCTAATCATAATTTAAGTGCCAAAAAATAGTTCTACCTATTCGAATGAGTTGGAATACATGTGTTTCAAATGGCAATAGCTTGTGAACAAGAAATATCATCATCGGTAGCTTTGGCGGCCATATTGAAAAGTATGGCGGCTGTGTTGTGGCCAAATTGACAAAATTAGAAATTAATTGATTCATAATTATCAGTATTTAAGGTTTGCTGGCTTGTAGAATGTAAATATTTCAAATATAGAACAATTTTGCCGCCATATTGGAAAAGTGTCCACCATCTTGACAACTGGCATATATATGTAGGTGACCAGGTGTTCATTTTGATTTATGGTGATATAGTTAGTTTTCATACCAAATTTGTTGCTTGTATCACAATTTGCACTTTTTTCTTATTACCCCACTCCACAACAAATTGATGAGCAGGTTCAAACCACTGCACAACACAGTTTCATAAAGGTGGATCGCAGGCAACGTGAAACTAAAGTTCATGGTTCTGAGTGTCCCGAGGAGGAGCAGCAACTGGGAGGTGCCTCATCCAATAATGACAAACCACAGCAGATATGGATCACAATCTGCGAGATAGCAGAAAATCTCATTAGACCTTGGATGAAACAAGCAGCAGCATCTTTCACTGCAGGCTAGGACTTCGAGAAAATAACCGTAAGGGGCCCATACTAGTGGCGGTGGAGAGAAAATCTGCATGTGATCGAGTGATGGATAAGTCGAAAAACTGAAGGAGGCCAGGGGCTACCATGAGCGAATTTATATCAATCGTGATTTTTTTATGTTTACAAAAGCATAAGAAATTAATTGAAATCTTTGTGCAAGGTGAAAGCAACAGAAAAGGCCAGAGAGGAAGATGTCTAATGTGAAAGTGAGCTTGATACTCAAGCGCAGAATCTGTACAAGGATGGAGTAGTCATTGGAAGATGGAATCCACAGCCTTTTAACCCCGTCACGCAGGGTGACGCAATGCGAGTCATAATCCTTGCAATCTGAAGAGTAACCGATGATGCACATGATGCAACTTCCCTATAAATGGTCATAGAAACTTTTCCTGTGGATAGATTTGCATCAAATTTGGTTGAGTCAAAGCTGAGAGTTGCCAGGTCCAGGGGAAATGTATGATAACAGCCGGGAGCTTATTGGAAGGGTAAGCGGCCCATATTTAGCTCAGTATTGTTCCATCAGTCAGGCTGGGAGGGTTTGTGAGCGCATGGCTGGGGATTTAAACCTGCGTTTGGGTAGTACCCCATCATCCAAACCTTACATGTGTATGGTGATATTGTGTTATATATGGTGCAGTGTGCTTGTGAAGAACGTTTGTAAGTGTTTCTTATATATTTTAAGAGAAAGCCAGATTTGAAAATTCGTAACTGATTTTTACTGTTCCCATGCAGTTTACATTACTGGAAAAATGCCTTGCAAGGGGTTATCTGAAAACGAATACATAAAGTACTTGTTCAGTGGCAGTGAGAGTGAGGAAAGTAGTCATAGTGAAACAGACAGTGAATATGTTTAGGAGGAAAGAGTGAGAAGGAGGAGAGAGTGAGGAGCAGGAGAGCGAGGAGGAAATCTGACCCGAGGAATAATGAGCACAAATCCGCAGTCAAGGCTGCAGCGATAAGCACCATCACTGCCACCACTCCTTTCATCACTGACACCCCTGGTGAAATAAGTACTACTCCTGTTACTAGCATCACTCCGATGGCAATTGTCACCTCTGCCATCACTTTGCAAACAACCACCATCCCTGCCATAAGTCCCATCATCCCCGACACCACTACAATCACTGCCACCAGTCCCGCCACCACTGGTGTCAGGCCTGCCACCACTGAAACCACCGCGACCCAAATCGAGCCACATTATCGCGACTTATCTTCCACCCCCCCATTGCAAACACTGACCTCTTTCCCCCCAGACCCACCCCACACTCTCACCACACTTCAACCCGCCCACATCTCACCACCCATCCAAAACATTTCCATATCATCTTCCCCAGCTAAATCTGGAATTTCACTGTCCCCTTCGGACTTCATTCCCCCTGAATATAAGCAAGCATCATCATCATCATCATCAACAGCAGCAGCATCACCACAACCATCTCCTCCACAACCATCTTCACCACAACCATCTTCACCACAACCATCACCACCACAACCATCACCACCACAACCATAACCACCACATCCATCACCACCACAACCATCTTCATCACAGCCAACTTCATCACAACCATCACCAGGATCACCTGAACCTTCATCCACCCAGCTATCATCAACACAAACATCATCACCATCTCCCTCCCCACCACAAAGACGAGGGCGGCGTGGGCCTAGGTAAGGTAGTGGTCAGCGGGCTCGGGGTCGTGTGTGCCACACACATACACAGCCAATCATTTCCTCAGGTGGTGACCGTCAGGAGGAAGCTCGGAGTTCTGGGTCATTTACACCCAATGCTGGCCCCTTCACTGAAACCCCAGGTTTGAGAGTGGCAATACCAGCAACAACATTCCAATACTTTCAACTTTTTTATAACAGGGAGCTGCTCTCCTACCTGATGGTCGAAACAAACATATGCAACATTTCTGGGGACCGCACTAGATGTTTGGTACTTCTGCAACGAAAAGGAAATGGCTTGGTTCCTTGGATTATACTTTCTTATGGGGATTTGTGAACTGCCAACCATAAGACACTATTGGCGTTCATCAGAGGTTCATGAATACCACATAAGTCGGCGAGCTATGAGTGGAAAGTGCTTCAGGGCCATCCTGAAGCACTTTCATGCTTTCAGCGTCTCACAATACCCTAGGGCAATCAGGACTGGCTGATAAGGATTCGCACAGTGATGGAGTATCTCCTTCAGAGGTTCAAGGAGGTTTACATCCCGGGCAAACATCTTAGTCTGGATGAGGGATCTCTGAGTTGGAAAGGGCGGCTCTCCTTCTGTGTATATAACCCTATGAAGCCCCAAAAGTTTGCCATAAAATTATATATCTTGGCTGAGGCAAGGAGTGGTTACATTAGGAATTTGGAAGTAAACATGTGGCAAAAGAAGTCTAGACAACACAGCCGACTCCGTTCTTTCTTTACCCATGCTCAATTGTTGACTCTATACAGGGGTTTTATCCTCCCCCGTGTGAAGTACAGCTCTCATGTGTGGGGAGGCTCCCCACATACAGCTCTTCTCAACAGGGTGGAGTCAAAGGCTTTTCGTCTCATTAACTCTCCTTCTCTTACTGACTCCCTTCAACCTCTGTCTCTTCGCTGCACTGTTGCATCTTTATCTCTTTTCTATCACTACTTTAATGGTCACTGCTTCTCTGAACTGTCTGCATGCATTCCTCCACCTCTATGACGGGCGCGTAGCACCCGTCTAGCAGCAAACTCTCATCCCATTTCTGTCCAACTCTCTAATCCAAGAGTTAACGGTTACTCCCAGTACTTCATTTATGCAATAGGTCAATTCTGGAACTGTCTCCCTCTGTCTGTATTTCCTGCTGCCTATGATCTCCAGTCTTTCAAACGCAGTGTGTCCAGACATCTCGAAATGATCGGATCTTGAATTTTGCTTTCTATTGTATTTTGTTTTTTCTCTTGGAGGGAACTGTTACTGCGGGCTCATGGCCTTTGGTTCCTTCTTCCTCGCATTAAAAAAAAAGTGTGGGGCCTCGTTGAACATTTGAAGGGCAAAGGATTGAAGTTGTATATGGACAATTATTACAACTTCATATCACTGTGCGCATGCCTCTTTACAGAGACCGTGTATGTGTGTGGTACAGTACAACTGGCAAAGGGAGCACCGAGGTAGCTGCAGGACATCAGCAGTGCTAAACGCCTTCCTGATGATGGAGTGGAAGCTAGACACAAAGGCAATGTAATGGTGTTGTTGTGGAAGGACAAACATATCGTAAGTATGGTGCCCACCTTCCACAGCGACACCACCATCCCTAAGCAAGTGCATGGGAAGGTCAAGGGTCCAGACGGGACAGCGACACCACAATCCTTAAGCAGGTGCATGGGAAGGTCAAGGGTCCAGACAGGAGGATTCCACCGTGTTTTGAAAACCGTGAACAAGCCCACCATGGTGGAGGACCATAATAGGCACAAAGCTGCAGTGGATCATTTCGATCAGATGATCCAATACTACCCCACCCAAAGGAGGACGGTCAAGTGGACCAAGAAAATGACGTTTTATTTCATCCACATGGCCCTATTCAATGCCCACACCCTCTACAAGAAGAACACCAACAGGCCTATGACTCTCCTGGAATTCCAGGGCCTGTATTCTGCATAGTGCTTATGGTCGACCCTAGCTAACCGTCATAGCTAAGCAAATTTATGACAGTCAGTCTTATGGCCGTCGGAAGTCGTCGGCCATACCTCACTAATCCAACAACACCGTCAGCTGTTAGAACGCACCGCTCACAATTTGTCAACTTTAAATTTATGGAATAAAATAGGTTCTTGGCATTATTTTCTTGGATTTAAATTGTTTTAACTTCATATTACGACTTTTGGGGAAGTTAGACATAGTAAAATAGGAATTCGTTTGTGAGAAAATGCGCTGAAACGTATTCCCGTTGAAAAGTGTGTAACCAAAAACACTGTCTGACTAGTGTAAACTTAACCTACCTTATTAATTTCATCTAATTTCATATTAGTATTTTTTTGTTGGCTAGGCTAAACTTGGTTAGGTTAAATTTTATATATATATATATATATATATATATATATATATATATATATATATATATATATATATATATATATATATATATATTATTCATATCATTATTTATTATAATATACTTAACCTACATTACAAATATTTTCTTAAGTCCAAAGAAAGTTAAAGAAAATGTTCATTGCTATGGACAGCAATGGGACAATAACCAGTTCATCTGGGTTAGGTTAAGTTATATATTTCTATAATTTGTTTCTGGTTTATTTAATATTTTCATATTTTTTTACACTAACCTTAACCTAAAGTATTATTTTTTCGACCAGTCTAAACTTTACCTATCCCATTATTATTATTTTATTATATTTAATTATATATTATTTAATATTTTTTAGACGTCCATAATTAACCTAACCTGCTGGGGCTAGCCCTACAAGTACTGTAAAGCCCAAACTCTGCACATTTGCATTTTTCCGGTAGCAAGATAACGTAGTGTTATGATGACCTTAAGCTCCGGGTTGAGTGGGTTTCTCCTCTTGGTGTCATTCGATAAGGCGTCTCTCACAAGATTGGTGACATACAAAATACCGTCCCTGTCTAGCCGGTATCTCTTGATAAGCTCAGCATCACTGAGCTCGTTAAGCACGTCCCTTCTTCGGAAAATATTCCTCGGCTGGGGATCTGCTTGCTGTGGTGCGGCCATGTTGACACACTTCTGACCGTCATAGGCGGCGTTAAGACAGGGTGAACCCGAACATACCATCGCGCGTCTTATTATGGTCGTCCATAGGAGTTTATGGTCGACCATACGAGTTTCTGACGGAGTTATGTCTAAAATGCGCCATTTTGTTTAGATATGTACGACGGACTTAGCTATGACGGTTTGTAGAATCTGGGCCCAGGAGCACATCTTCTACAAACTCCTGACATTCCAGGAGGATGTTTGGCCGGCATCGAGTCATGCCCTTCACCATGCCCCTGACCTTCCCTCGCAACGACGGCCACCTGTACCTGCAGCAACTGCTCCATCAACTGCATCCTCCACTCTACCTGCAACAATCACTCCACCTCCTGCAATAATTGCTCCACCTCCTGCAACAATAGCTCCACCTCCTGCAACAATAGCTCCACCTCTTGCAACAATCACTCCACCTCCTGCAGTAGCTGGTCCGTCAGGAGTAACTCCGCCAGTTACTGCCACGACTGCTCCACCTCCTGCAGTAGCTGGTCCATCAGGAGTAACTTTGCCAGTTACTGCCATGACTGCTCCACCTCCTGCAGTAGCTGGCCCTTCAGGAGTTACTTGGCCAGCTCCTGCCACTGCACCTCCAGCAGGATTATGGAGGCGAGATGGAGGAGCACCGCTGTCCAAATGCCGTCGATATATTGACGATAGGACACGCTTGGACTCAACTTTGCACCACACCCTGGAGAGAATCTCCGACAGGAAAAGGCTGCAGTGTGTGTTGTGCTACTTCAGCAAGAGGAGGAGGGACACGAGTTATATATGTTCTGTTTGCAATGTGCCGCTCTGCACAGGACTGTGTTTTCATCAGTATCATACTTATGAAGGCATACAGCAGTAAATCACATCGCAAACACACACACACACACACACACACACACACACACACACACACACACACACACACACACACACACACACACACACACACACAAACACACACACACACACACACACACACACACACACACACACACACACACACACACACACACACACACACACACACACTCATGCACACACACACACACACACACACACACACACACACACACACACACACACACACACACACACACACACACACACACACACAGGCTGTGGTCGTACCTGTCCTTCTCTCTGCAACTCCATCTCCTCTCAAGAAATAACTACAACACTGCTAGCGGACGTGAGTAACAAGCTTATTTATCTATTTTTTATACTATTGTATTTTAAGGTATAAAATATGTGTTTACTATATATTTCTCATAGGGAAAATGTGGTGGATTTCATTGCTATTCTCTCAGTCATTATATCGTAAAGTATAGGTCACATCAATATTCTGAAGAAAGATTGATCAAGCTGATGTTTTCTTATGCATACTTTTGTAAAGCAAAGTATCTTATGTGTGTAAATAATCTGGGAAAAGTTACGAAAGACGAACATAATACTCAGCCTATGGGCCTGAGCATACGTGCTGTCACCGCGCGCAATCCACATGCAACCCATCGTAACCTTTCAAAATGTATTTTCTCAATAACAATAAGGCTTATAAAACTGTGAACTGTATCATGGACTTCCTTAACTTTTGGGCTACAAAACTGGATAGAATTTACATATGTCTGTTATAGTGTCACTAACAACATATAAATATTAAACAAATGAGACGTTTTTAGGCTATTTTCTTAGTTTTTTTGTCGATTTACTCGAAAACTGTTGGACGTATCAATTTGAAACTTTCACAGATGAAAGACCGTGAAATTCTGCATATGGACATGTCCTTTGCAGCGCGCATCAAGGTCAAAATTTTTCACGGTGATGTTGGGAAGTTATGAGAAGCTAGTTTTCAAATAAATAATATTTATTCAGGCTTCATTTCTGTACGTTTGTTAATCTGTTTTATGCATTAGGAAGATGGACAGAAAATGGATGAAAGTTTGCTGCTAGACAGGTGCTATGTGCCTGCTGTTGGTTTGCAGGGACACACACAGAAAGTCAGAGGAGCAGTGACCACTGAGGTAGGGATAGAAAAAAGACTAAATATGCAACAGTCTGGTGAAGAGATAGAGGTTGAAAGGAGCCAGCAAGAGCAGGACAGTTAATGAGACGAAAAGCCTTTGACTCCACCTCTTTTGAAAAGAGCTGTATGTGGGGAACCTCCCCACACAGGAGAGTTGTACTCTACACAGAGGGTAATTTGCAGCTGACTCTGTGTTTAACTTCACTTCAGTTAATATTAATTATTCGCTATATATGTAAACTAAATGATCTTAATATTACCAGAGGATGTATGGATCAAATATCAACAATAAGACAGATAGTGGAGAAGGTGTGTGAGAAAGCGTAAAAGGTGTTTATGGCATTAATGATTCTGGAAAAAGCAAATGACAAAGTAGACAGAGAAGGATTTTGGAAGGTTTTGCGAATGTACAGTGTAGATGGTAAGCTGCTAGGTGCCGTTAAGAATTTTTATAATGGTAGTGAGACATGTGCAAAGGTAAATGGGCATCTATGTGATTGGCTCACAATCAATATGGGCGTGTGACATGGGTAAAGTTGAAAGTTGGAATACAAATGTAGGCGATTGTTTGTGTGTATGCGCCAACGCAAGATCGTGCTAGAAGAGTGAGAGAAGAGTTCTGGACAAATGTAGAAGTGTGCATGGAAAAGTTTGGAAGGAATGAGAGAGTGTTTTTGATTGGTGATATGAATGGTAAAGTTGGGAATGTGAAGGTGGATGGAATAGTTGGTGAGTGGGGTGTGCCTGCTGAGGTAGATGAGAATGGGAGTGCGTTAGTGGACATTTGTGCTGGGAGGGGGTTGGTGATAGCCAATACCCTCTTCAGGCATAAAATGATCCACAGGTATACATGGCGAGTGATGAGAAGGGTGGGTGGTGAACTGAGTGAAAGGAAGGCAATGATTGATTATGTGTGTGTGGATGAAAGGATGCGAAGATGTATATTGGATGCAAGAAGTTATAGAGGTTGGGGGAGTGGATTTCTGACCACCACTTGGTGGTGGCCAGAATTAAAGTTCAAGTAAGATGGAGGAATAGAAGAAGGGAAAGACGAGAGGAAGGAGTAGTTGCAAGGAGAGTGGAAAGGTTACAAGAGGATGAGAAAAAGGCAGAGTATAAGAGAGAAGTGGAGGAACGATTGGGCAAATATGAATTGGAGCAGATGGGGGACGTGGAAGGTGTGTGTAGAATATTTACAGAAGAAATATGTGCAGTATGTGATGTGGTGTGTGGAAGGAAGAGAAGACGGAGGGGGGGTGCAAGGAACAGCGTGGTGGACTGAAGAGGTGAAACGGGCTGTGGCACAAAAGAAGAAAGCATACAATGAATGGATGAGAAATAGGGGCGTGGAAGAAGTTGAGAGGCGGAAGAGAGAGTTATATGTAGAAAGAAAGAGAGAGGTGAAAAGATTAGTAAGAGAGAGTAAGAAGAGAGTGGATGAGGAATTTGGAAGGAATTTGAGTGTAAAGTGGAGGGACTGTAAGAAAATGTTCTGGAAAGAGGTGAAGAGAGTAAGACAGGGTGGAAGTGAGGTTAGCAGGGGAGTGAAGGATAAAAATGGTAGATTACTAGTGGAGAAGGGAGAAAAAGTGAGCAGATGGAGAGAACACTTTAAGGAATTGTTGAACGTGGAGGATGGAAGTAATGCGAGTATAAGTGGCTGGGGAATGGCTGGGAGAAGGAGGGAGGTGAGAGGACAGGAAGAAATCAGTAGGATAGAAGTTGTGGAAGCAATGAAGAAAGTTAAATCAGGGAAAGCCCCAGGAATTGATGGAGTGTGTGGTGAAATGCTGAAGCATGGGGGAGAGATAGTAGTAGAATGGATGTGGAAGATGTGCAGATTGGCCTGGGAGGAAGGTAGAGTCCCGGAGGATTGGAAGTCAGGTATAGTTATTCCCTTGTACAAAGGAAAAGGGGAAAAAGAAGTGTGTGGTAATCATAGGGGCATTTGCCTTCTTAGTATAATAGGAAAAGTGTATGGTAGGATACTTATTGACAGAGTTAGAGAAAGAACAGAGAAATTAGTTGGAGAAGAACAGGGAGGCTTTAGGAAGGGAAGAGGTTGTGTAGATCAGATATTCATTCTCAGATCTTTAGTGGAAAAGTTTCTAGAGAAGGGAAAGAAGTTGTATGCGGCTTTCATGGATTTGGAGAAAGCATATGACAGGGTGGATAGACTAGGATTGTGGAAAGTGTTAAGAATATATGGAGTAGATGGGAAATTGTTGAATGCTGTGAAGAGTATGTATGATGGTGCGAAGGCTACAGTCCGTGTGGATGGTGAACTAAGTGAATTTTTCTCTTTGTAAGTTGGGTTGAAACAGGGATGTGTCATGTCTCCATGGTTGTTCAATCTGTACATGGATGGGGTAATAAAAGAGGTACAAGGTAGGGTAGTGGATGTTGGAGTGGCCCTGGTGAGAGAGGATAGTGTTTGGAAACTCCCTGTACTGTTGTTTGCAGATGATACTGTGTTGTTGAGTGAAGACGAAGGGGAGCTGCAAGCTTGGTGGATGAGTTTGAGAGAGTGTGTAAGAAACGGAATCTAAAGGTGAATGTAGGGAAGAGTAAAGTGATGGTCTTTGAGAGAGGTGAAGTCAGTGAATGTACAGCGAGGTTGGATGGTGAGGAATTGGAATATGTGAGTACGTTTAAGTACTTGGGTAGCGTGATGAGTAAGGATGGAGGTTTGGAGGGTGAAGTGCTTGAAAGGGTACAGCAGGGAAGAAAGGTTGCTGGTTCTTTGAAAGCAGTGATAAGAAACAGGGAAGTGAGCATGGAAGTGAAAAAGTTACTACATGACAGTATTGTGATACCAACTCTAACGTACGGAAGTGAAGCTTGGACGTTGTTGGAAGGACACAAGTCAAGAGTGAGAGCCGTGGAAATGAGTTATTTAAGAGGAGCCTGTGGAGTCACATGGAGAGACAGGCTGACGATTGAGGATATAAAGGAGCGTTGTGGTGTTGATGTGGATGTGATAGGAAGCGTTATGAGGAAGACACTGAGGTGGTTTGGCCATGTGGAGAGGATGGAGGGTGAAAGACTGACGAAGAGAGTGTATGTGAGTGAGGTGGAGGGGGAAAGAGGGAGGGGGAGGCCGAGGATGAGATGGAGAGATGGGGTGGAGAGGTATATGAGAGAGGGGGGGTGTGAGTTGGGAGCAGGGGAGTGAAATGGCGGGGGACAGGGCGACTTGGAGGCGATTTGTTTGTGGCCACCCTAAACGGGATTGAGGCGTCTGGCAATAGATAGATAGATAGATAGACATGGTAGTGTGATGCCCCCATGGTTGTTCAATAAATAAATGAATGGAGTGTTAACAGAAGTAAAAACACGAGTAATGGAATGAGATATGGTCTTGGTAATGAATGGTGATGGATGGAATATCTCAAGTCTGTTGTATGCTGATGATGCAGTGCTACTTGCTAATACCGGACAAGAGCTTGGTAGACTAGTCCAGAGTTTTCTAGATGTCTGTGAGTGTCGTGCCTTGAGAGTAAATGTAGAAAAGAGTAAAGTGATTGTTACTGAGGGAGAAGGTGACTCCCTGTGTGATGTTACAGTGAATGGAGAGAGACTGGAATTGGTAAGAGAGTTCAAATACCTGAGTATAGTGATAGAAAAAAAGGAGGAATATGTGTGAAGAAAGTGAAAAGTATAGTGACATAAGGGAAAAGTAGCTGGAGCTATGAATGCCTTAAGAAAAAAAAGAAAAAAAAAAAAAAAACAGGCTTGAGTATTGCAGCTGTCCAAGGCTTACATGAAGGAGTTTTAGTGCCAACTTTAACATATGGATGTGAGACTATGGTGTGGCATGAAAAAAAAAATTCAGGAGTAAGAGCAGTGGAGATGGGACTGCTGAGGAATGAATGTGGAGTACAGACAGTGGATAGGACACGGAATAATGTGATCCGTGAAAGATGCAGAGTGAGGAAGTCTGTGGACACCAGAATTGAGGAGAGTGTACTGAGATGGTTAAGTCATGTGGAGAGAATGGATGACAATAGAGTGTTGAAAAAGGTACAGTATATCTGGGCAAATATGAAGAAGGGAGGAGGCGAAGCAAGCCAAGAAGGTTGAGGGATATAGTGGATGAGTGTGTGGGGAAAAGAATTATGGAAGTTGGTGAGGCTAAGGGACTGACAAGAGACCGAGCTGTCTGGATGAATTTGGTGCAGAGAATTGCATAACCAGGGATTTGGGGCCCGTTTTTGATGTGACAGCTTTCGGACTGAGTCTAACCAGATTGGTATAGGGTATATGAACTACGGAACATTGTGAAACTGTTTTGGCTTAACTAATGGAGCCGGGATTCCGTGGGCTTGAATGGTGAATGAATGGAAGTGTGGCCCATTGAACTGGGGAATCTTAGGCTGTTTCGACATTACTGCTCCTCACCCCGCCCTAGGGTGGGAAAGGAGGTTGGATGATGATGGTGATGATGATTACCAAATATATCTGTGTAGCTTATCTCTGATGATTACCATATATATCTGTGTAGTTTATTGTTCCCCCAATGCTTCTTCAGAATCCAGTATATTTAATTTCATATTCAAACAGTTGCCAAACCTTAACCTCATCCTCAGCACTGAAATGACCATTTTGAGTGATTTTAACATTCATTATGCAGAATGGTTTTTGCATTCTGCCAGGACTGACGATGCTGGTCTAGAGTACGAGCTGTTTGCAGAATCGTTTAATCTCACACAATTGGTAAAACAACCAACCAGAATGCCAGATAATCCTGACCATTCCGGGAGGCGGTGGCTCAATCGGTAGAGAAATGGCCAGCAGTCCTAACGGACCCAGGTTCAAATCCCCGCTGGGGCAGGGAACAATTCAAGGATTTGAATTTCATTAAATCAGGCTTTACTGCTCTACCAGAAGCTCCACCGACATGTCGTAAAAATACCCACTAATCCTGAATGAAACAGCCCTAGCATGTATTCAGTATGGACGGTGGGTGTTAGCGCCGAAATGATGACATGTGGAGGTGTATGGAATGTAGGAGGACTGCTGGGCCTTGATAGCAGGCTGTGAAGCTTATGCCCGGAGTCGGACATATAAATAAAAAAAATAATGCCTATCTCTTGGATCTGTTCCTGACAAATAATCCAGAAGGATACAGAACAGAAGTACTATAACCACTTGAATCCTCCAAATCGCAATCTCATCAAATCCTCGTTAGTCAGTTCCCCCAAACCTCCCAATTCTGAACCTGTCAGGGTGACCAGATGGCACTTTGAAAGGACAGACTGGGATGGATTCAGAAATTATCTTGCTGATATTCCTTGGCAGTCTTTCTTCTCCTGTGACATCAATTCTACCCAGTCCCACATTACTGACTTAATACAAGCTGCTATGGAAATGTTCATACCAAGTCAATCTTTCACTAAAAGATCAGAGTCCCGAATATGCATTGATATTAATTGTGCCAAAGCAACGACCCCAAAATCATAAGCCTATAACTCTTACTTAAAAATCATCTGAATCGCTCCGTCAGTTAAAAATTGCAAGAAATCATGCAAAAGCAACAATAAATATCATTAAACCAAACTGTCTTCACATCAAAGCATCTAAATTATTGTTATGTCCCCCTACCACAGGCTCAAACAGCAGTAGTTCAGTATAGGAAGGTCATTGCCCAGTGAGTTGTTCTTCCCAGAGGCAGCCTTTAAGTGTACAACAACACAGCAGCACAGGCATTGTAAATAAACACTGGCTTCTTAAGTTTCTGGTCTTAATTCACCAAATAATTACACTCAATGCTTGCCAATTACATTCACTTTTTTCACAAGCACCGGAGCTATACAATCTTTAATAACTGCACTGACATTGAACTGACACTGAACTAAACTCAAACTGAACTGAAACTGACTGAAACTGCTCTAGTCTCTTCCCCATCCTTATACAGCTCCCTTTGTACTAGAATATTCTACTGTTTTCTCGGTAAACCACCAGTTGCTAACTCGGAGACATCCCAAATATGCCAGAATTTTCTTACACTGCAATCAACTCAAAAATATTTTGCATACAAACTGACATAAAATTTAATCATTTAGTAATCACAGAAATAAAACTTTATAGAGAAAAACAGCACAAAATTTAATGCATAACTTACAAAATAACTCTACTCACAAATAGCAGGTAACTGGCAACTCTGACATGTAGTGGAACTACGGGAATGATCGGGAATACCTCACCATTACCAAACTAGCAAATGCCACTTCTCAACACTACCCTCTCTGTAGTCCTTTGTCGTCCCCCCAAAACTACACAATGTACATAAACATAGCCCTTAATCCAAACTAAACATTTACTGTAATTATACACAAAATAGTCCTTCAACTTAGCAGGTCTTCTCCTATGCCACTTCCGACTACGTCCCTGCTCCTCCACACACTCCACCCCTCCTGGAATGTCTTGGTCCTCTTCCTGACTCATTTCTTCCCTCGGGAAGCTGCCACCAACCTCTTGTGCTTCAGCACGTTGATCCTCCTCAACATCCTCGGCTAGAGGGGAGCACGAGCCCTCAGAGACATCCTAGCTGTACTGTCCTGGTCCATGGTACTGCCACAGACGATCCACATGTAACACCTTTGGGCAAGATTTCCTGCCTCACCGAATCAGGGACGATACGTCTGATAGGCGGTCCAGCACAATGTAAGGCCCTTTCAATGAGCTCTGCAGCTTCAGTCACAGTCCCTTCATCCACTGAGGATTGGTTAACCAAACTTTGTCACCATCCTTGAAGCTCACTGCAATTGCCTAGGCATCATACCTACACTTCATCACCTCTCCTTAAAACTTTAGGGCTCCTCCACTTTTTTTTTTTTTTATGAGATGATGAAGGAACCAAAGGTCAAGAGCCCCCAATAACTGTTCCCTCCAAGAGAAAAACAAAATACAAGAGAGAGCCAAATTCAAGATCCGATCATTTCGAGATGCCTGGACACACCGCGTTTGAAAGACTGGAGATCATAGGAAGTAGGAAATACAGACAGAGGAAGACAGTCCCAGAGTTTACCTGTTGCATAAATGAAGGACTGGGAGTAACGGTTAAATCTTGGATTAGAGAGTTGGACAGAAATGGGATGACAGTTTGCTGCTAGACGGGTGCTATGCGCCCGTTGTAGAGGTGGAGGAATGCATGCAGACAGTTCAGAGGAGCAGTGACCATTGAAGTAGCGATAGAAAAGAGATAAAGATGCAACAGTGCAGCGAAGAGACAGAGGTTGAAGGGAGTCAGTAAGAGAAGGAGAGTTAATGAGACGAAAAGCCTTTGACTCCACCCTATTGAGAAAAGCTGCATGTGGGGAACCTTCCCACACATGAGAGTTGTACTCCACACAGGGCCAGATAAAACACATGTATAGAGTCAACAATTGTGCAGGGGTAAAGAAGTCGGCTTAGCACATCTAATCTCTTAGAAGCTGATTTTACAAGAGATGTATTATGATCTTTCCAAGACAAGTCCCGAGTAAATGAAACCCCAAGCATATCCAAGGATGATGCAGGATTAAGCTGAATATTATTAAACATTAGTGGGTACACCTGTGGAAGATTTTGTCAGGTTGATACGTGTAAGAGCTGAGTCTTTGATGCATTAAAAACAACAAGATTATTTTTACCCCAGCCAGAGATACAAGCCAAGTCAGACATTAGGTGTGCCATAGCCTCATCCCTAGTTTGTTGAAGTAATTGCTGAGATGGACGTTGCGGGAACTGAATGGAAAGGTGAAGGGTGGAGTCATCAGCATATGAGAGGATTGGGTTAGATGTAAAGCTTAGAAGGTTATTGACGGATAAATGGAAGAGAGCTGGTGATAGAACAGAGCTCTGAGGAACATCACTGTTGATATCTCTAGGAAAAGAATGATGGCCGTCTACAACAGCGGCTATAGAACGACCAGAAAGGAAGCTAGAGATCAAGTCACAGATAGAAGGATAGAAACAGTAGGAGGGCAGTTTGGAAATTAAAGATTTATGCCAGACTCGATCGAAAACCTTTGAGATGTCAAGTGGAATGGCAAAGCTTTTGCCAAAGTCCCGAAAGGAGGATGACCAGGAGTCTGAAAGGTAGGTAAGAATATCGCCAGTGCAGCATCCCTGACGGAACCCATACTGACGATCAGAAAGAAGGTTGTGATAGGAAAGATGCTTAAAAAATTTTCTATTAAGAATTGACCCGAAAACTTTTGAGATACAGGATGTTAAAGCAATTGGGCGATAGTTAGAGGGTTGGGAATGGTCATCATTCTTTGGGACTGGATGAATTAGAGTAAACTTCCAGGAAGAAGGAAAGGTACAAGTTGATAGACAAAGGCAAAAGAGTTTACCTAGGCAAGGTGTAAGCACAGTTCTTGAGAACAGCAGGAGGGACTCCATCAGGCCCATATGCCTTGTAAGTATTGAGGCCTGTGATGGCAGAAAACACATTAGGTGAAGAAATGTTAATATCGGCCATGAGGAAGTCAGAGGGGGGAAATGATGGAGGAACAGCACCGGAATCATGTAAGGCAGAACTGGAGGAGAAAGTCTGAGCGAAGAGATCTGGTTTATCAGTAGGAGAAATTACTACAGAGCCATCAGAGTAGAAAAGAGGAGGGAAGGATGATGAGATAAGTTGTCAAAAAGGTTTATGGCAAGGTGCCAGAAGGAGCGGGAAGAATTTGAGTTGGAGAGTTGAGAGCATTTAGTATGGATGAAATAATTTTTAGCAGAGCAAAGAACAGACTTAGCACGATTTCGGACAGAAACGTATAAAAGATGTGATTCAGGGATGGGTTGGCTCCAGTATCTTTTATAGGCCCTTTCCTTGTTGCGGACAGCATTGGAACAATCATGATTTAATGAAGGCTTTCTTGCATTAGTCAGAAGATATGAGAAAGGAATGTATGCTTCCATGCCTGAGAGAATAACCTCCGTAATGTGCAAGGCACACCCAGATGGCTCCCGGCCATGGAAGCAATAATCTTTCCAGGAAAAAACAAAGAAGTACTGCCTGAGGGCTTCCCAGTCCGCAGCTCCAAAGTGACCCAGACGACGTTTCTTAGGAGGGTCCACAGGCCATATCGGAGTGATAGGACATGTTAAGGTGATAAGGTTGTGATCGGAGGAGCCCAACGGAGAGAAAAGATTAACAGTGTAAGCAGAAGGATTAGTTGTAAGGAAGAGGTCAAGTATGTTGGAGCTCTCTCCAAGGCAGTCAGGGATACAGGTAGGGTGCTGTACAAACTGCTGTAGGTCATTAAGGATAGAAAAGGTTTAGGCTTGTTCACCAGGTGGATCAGTGAAAGGAGAGGAGAGCCAAAGGTGGTGGTGAACACTGAAGTCTCCTAGAACTTGATGATAGCCTTTCCTGAAGATGCACTGCATAGCTGGAAGTGTCTGTAGTCAGCTCTTCACATGGTGGTCTTCCCATTAACATGTCAACATGTAAACTGCCTCTTGCTGCACCATCTGTTTTCCAGGTGTGTAGCCGGTAGACTCATGGGATGCAGACCAATATGCCAACAGCAATGCAGGTAATTTCTGGTCCCATTCCGTTTGTCCCTCTAAGTAGTACTTGGTCAGTTCTTGTCCCAGGGTCCAGTTGAATTTCTCCACTTCTCATGTGACTGTTTTGGGGGGTCATCCTTGTCTTCCTGAACCCCAGCAGCTTTCAGCACTCACTGAACAGAGCAGACTCACAGTTTCTACTGTTTTTTTTTTTTTTTTAATGCAAGGAAGAAGGAACCAAAGGCCATGAGCCCGCAGTAACAGTTCCCTCCAAGAGAAAAACAAAATTCAATAGAGAACCAAATTCAAGATCCGATCATTTTGAGATGCCTGGACACACTGCGTTTGAAAGACTGGAGATCATAGGCAGGAGGAAATACAGACAGAGGGAGACAGTTCCAGAGCTGACCTGTTGCATGAATGAAAGACTGGGAGTAAAGGTTAACTCTTGCATTAGAGAGTTGGACAGAAAAGGGATGAGAGTTTGCTGCCAGACGGGTGCTACGCGCCCGTCGTAGAGGTGGAGGAATGCAAGCAGACAGTTCAGAGGAGCAGTGGTCTGAATGTAACTCTTATGGCATCCCAAAATGACATGATAACTGGTCAACCAACAAATAAGCAAAGTAGGAGCCTCTTGATTGTGGATGGCATAGGCTTCTGGCCACTTTATGAAGTTGTGAGTGGCAGAGGTCCAACAATGTCCACCGTGACTCTTTCCATCAGTGCACCCATTTAGAACAGCTGGAGAGGGAGGCAACCACGTTTCTTGGGTCCTTTCTTGGCACAGCATACATCACAGGTCCAACACAATTCTTAACCCCTTAACCGCGGGGCATCACTTTCGTGACACTCGGCCACAATGGATCATACCGCGGGGCGTCACTTTTGTAATTCTGTGTTATTTTGAATTAACCCGGGCTCTCAAGTGGTGGCTTGTATCATCTATCAGTACTGCCAATGTCCAACACTAGTCAACACTCCAAATCTCATCTGTACTCCCACCCATTGTTGACATTTTAGCGATTTTACCACCTTCGTGACTCCCCTCCCTACCTGCCCTCCATTACCCTGTCCTCTCACCTGCCACGCTGCGCTATGCAAATTTCCCCCGGATTTTTCCACAGATTTCATTCATTGAAATAAGCCCTATGCCCTATACTTATACAAAATAATATATACCATAAAAAAATAAGGTAAGTGATAGTGTTATACACCAGGAATTGGCTAATTATCACCTGACAACACCTCACATGCATTCATTCGCTGCATTACCACGGTAATTTCCCCTTTGAATTATGCCTTGTAATCGATGTCTGTAATAAAAATATATATCAGAAAGGAAGGGAGAAGCTTAAGTGACATTTACATTCACCTGGAACTACCTATTTCTTTATGTATTGCCGAGATTTTCTACCTATAAAAAATTAGCATGTAAGTTAGCTGCAGTCAGCCTCAGTGTCATTGTCAACCCTTCCCTTCTCAGATAAGCCGCGGCATTTAGTTCCTCGTCCTCCGCTGTAGTGAAACCATGTCGCACTCGCGCCCCGCCATTCGTGCCGCTTCTGCGCCCATTGCAAAGGGCCTCGTGACCTCTACCCCTAGGAAAAGTAGTGAGGGAAGCAGGAAAGGGCTTAGTGACTCTGCAGTGGCACGTGAACTTGCAGAATTGTCCATGGTGATGATGGACAGTGATTTTGACGATTCGGGTGAATCGTGTGATGAGCCAGGTGAGGTTATCGTGCCAGAAAGTGCTAGTACGAGTGCTTCAGTGTCGGAAGTAGTCTCTAGCTCCAAGGGAAAGGAGCCGTTAGTGCAGCAAGGCAAGGAATTTAGGAAGGGAGTGAAAAGGCGGCGTGTTAGCCCCAGAACAATGCCCCCGCGTGACCCAGCCCGCCATGAGTCCCGAGTGTATTCACCTCCCTGTTCCCCATGCCCCACTTCACTCTTTTCTTCCTCATCGTCGCCTGAGTTATCTCCGGAGTCTTCGTCGTTGGAGTCACCACCAGCATCAACAGTGAAGGCAGGCCATAGAGGAAGAGGTAAATCCAGGACTGTGAAAAGTAGTGTTGTTAGTAGGGTAAGGGCTGCTAGTGCTGTACAGCAACCCAGGGTCAATGTGAGTGACCTTGAACGAGATAAATCTGCCTCACAGCCAACCACCACCACCACCACCCGCCCTACACCGCCACGACAGGGAATCCTGGACGCCTTTGCGTGGACGGAAGGGTCAGATTTTGTGCCTGAAAATGTAGTATTTGATAAGAGCTCCTCAGGAGTCCAGCCTGCCTTCACTATTGACGAAAATGCTGAGTGTGTGGACTACCTTTTGGCCTTCCTAGATGACGAAGTCATGCAGCACATATGTGATGAGACCAACAGGTATGAATCACAACGTGCTGCAAGTGGTACAGGTGCAGCCAAGATGCAACAGTGGTCCATGCTGGGAGTGCAGGAGCTGTATGTGTTCTTTGCCCTCATGCTTCTCATGCCACACTTCAAGAAGCATGAGTTGGAAGAATACTGGTCCATGGACCCCTTACTACCCTCACCCACCTTCAGTAAGTACATGGCCAGAGATCGCTTCCGGAACATCATGGGAAACCTGCACTTTGCCGACAATGATGTACCTTCCCAAACCGACCCACTCTGGAAGATCCGGGAGATTCTGAGCAGAATGAAGGATAAGTTTATGTCATTCTTCCACCCCTTTCAGAAGGTTGTCATTGACGAATCCTTGGTTTTGTTCAGAGGACGTCTTCGGCTTGTTCAGTGCATTCCAAGCAAACGCCATCGCTTTGGAATTAAGTTCTTTGTACTGTGCGACTGTAAGACGGGGTACATCCTTGACTTCGTCATTTTTTCAGCCAGCACTGTCGATCTGGATAAAACACACCCCCTTGGCTTCTCAGGCTGTGTAGTGAAAGTGCTCCTTGAAAAGTATTTTGGTGGGAATCATGTGCTGCACACAGACAACTACTATACAGCACCGAAACTTGCCAAATACCTTTCTGAGCACGGCATTGGCTCCTGCGGCACTGTCAAAAGTAATCGTGCCCACTTCCCCAAATTCACAGAGGCAGGAACCTCGCAGCGAGGAGACGTGCACCTACGCAAGTCTGAGAAGATGTTGGCAATACGGTGGCATGACAAGAGGGTCGTGCACATGCTCACCACCGTACATAAGGGAGAGATGAGAGACAGTGGGAAGGTCGACCGTAGGACAGGCGAACCTGTGATGAAACCTGATGCTGTGTTGGACTACAATATCAACATGCGGCTGGTGGACAAGTCCGACATGACGACTGGTGAGATTGACTGCCTCAGGAAGAATACTAGGTGGTACAGGAAAGTTTTTCTGCATCTCATAGATATAACGATGCTGAACGCCTTCATCCTGTACAAGATGAAGGTCAATCCACCCAAGTCCTTCTCCCTGAGGTTGTTCGCCAGGACTTGTGTCCAGCAGCTGCTGGAAAGATATGGTAGGGTGACAGCAGCAACTCCAAGGCGCCATCCAGTAACACTTCCCGACCGACTTGAGCAGAGGGCGTATATGGATCGGCACAGACTTGAGCTTATGCCTGCCACAGGGAAAAGGAAGGCTGCGATTCGCAGGTGTCAGGTGTGTGCACATACCACCCGCCGTACACCTGAGCACAAACGCACCTCTTGGCAGTGCGCTGAGTGCCAGGTTCCCCTCTGTGTTACCTGCTTCTTTGATTACCACAGCCAGAAGCAGTTCTAACAGTGCAAGTGTGAAAGGAGAATAATGTGTAAATAATGTGTAAATAATGTGTAAATAGCAAGTGAAAGCAATGGATGTTCAGTACATATGACTGAACAGTGTATTATAGTTTTATCTTACTGAAAGTGACAGTGAATAACATAGTGTAAGTAAAATAGAAGGGTAAATATTGAAAATAGAATAGAAAATGTAAATAGTAATGTAAGTAATTAGTAATATAAGAATATGAGTACAAAAAATTTATGTTATAACAGTGAAAGTGAATCCGTGGCTCTCTACGTATTTTACTGAATGAAAAATTGAATGACTTCAGTGACAATAAACTAATACTACTGAAGGAAACTTATGGAGAAAGACTCCAGATATATATAAGTGTGATATAGTAATAGAAATATAAAGTGTGAGGGGTTTTATGAATAATAAATGACAGAGTACCAAGAGCGAACTAGCGCAAGTGCGACGATCAGACGCGCTCGTAATTTCCATTGCTTTCACAGTGTTTTTTTTTTGGAGTATGGATCCCAAACTACTTGAAAATCATAGAGTAGTGTTTATAGTGTTAATATCTGGCTGTGGTAATCATATTACGGGTTGTCGGGAAGTGTAAAGTGGAGACTTCGTTACCCAACTTCAGAGGTCTCCACAAGTCCTACGGTAACAGACGAAGGCTCAACAAACATTCCAGGAGAAAGCTGAAGGTATGTGCCATAAACATATGTAATTTTAATATTCTAGGACTAATAACTGATTTTTGGCAAAATTTTTTGAGAGTCTGTCAGAGCCCGAATAACCACGCGGGACACGCAAAACATTGGTAAACATGCCCGCGGTGTAGGGGTTAAACATCCTGAGATGCCAGTCCAATAGAGCCTCTGTCACAGCCGGCCTAGAGCTTCCTTCACTCCCAGGTGCCCACTAGTGATCCGATTATGGGACTCATCCAAGATCTTGGACCTCGTCTTCTTCGGAACCATCAATTGCCAATACTTGCTGAGGCCATCAGGTGCCTCCCACTTACGCTCCAGTAGTCTGTTGTTCAAACGAAGAAGGTCCCTCTGACTCCAGTAGCTCTTTGTTGCAGGGCTGAACCTGGAAACCTCTTCCCAAGATGATCGCACTTTACTTCACTGCAGACACTCTAGCATTGGTTGTAAATCTTCATCCTTCATCTGCATTCTCTTCAGGCCTTCTTCATCTGACACTGGCCCTGTCACTGCAGTAAGGCTGCAATTCTTACTATGACCTTTTTTAATACACTGCTGGCACTCTGGGTCACAGTGCCAATGACTCAGGCTGTCAGGATTGCCATGTACCCACCCAGGACGCTGCACCTCATAATTGTGCTGGTCCAGCTTCCCGAGCCAGCATGTCAGTTATCCTTCCAGATTCTCTAATGTCTTAAGTCACTTGAGTGCCACATGGTATGTCCTGATGATGAAACAGGACCCATTAAAGTGGGGATGAAAGAAATCAAGGCTTTTCATCACTGCTAAGGGCTCCTTGTGGGTCACACAGTAGTTCCATTCTGGTGGCCTGAGCCTTTTGCTGTAATATGCCACCACATACTCTTTTTTGTCCTTCTTCTGTGACAGGACTCCACCAATGCCATTGGCACTAGCGTCACTGTCCAAGATAAATGACTGACTCTGGTCTGGGTATGGTAACATTGGAGAGCTTGCCAACGCCTGCTTGAGTTCACTGAAGGCCTTCTGAGTCACTACTATCCACACAAACTTCTGCCTCTTCACCAACAACTTGTGCAGAGGTCCAGCTCTCATTGCAAAGTCCTTGACAAAAAGCCGCTAGTAGGTACAGAGGAGCAGGTAACTCCATAGCTCCTTCACACAACTTGGAACTGGGCAGTTTTTACATAGCTGCCACTTTCTCTGGATTAGTACGGATGCTGCACTTGCCTACAATGTGTCGCAGATACTTCACTTCCTTTTGAAATAAATAGCACTTCTTGGGGTTCAGCTAGAGGTGCACTGCTTGGATTTTATTGAACACCTCCAGCAGCTTCTCAATTCCTGGTCGAAAATCCATCCAAACACAATTACGTTGTCCAGATAGATGAGAGCCGTCTACCAGTGGTCTTCCAGTATGCCATCCATGAAACACTGAAAAGTAGCTGGGGCATTGCATAGGCCAAATGACATCACTTTAAACTGCCATAAACCCCGCCTGTATGAAAAGGCTGTTTTCTCCTTGTCTTTCTCTGCAACCTTGACCTGTCTTTCTCTGCAACCTTGACCTGATGATATCCTGCATTCATGTCTAGGGTGGAGAGCCATTTGGCACCTGCAGAGCATCCAGGGTGTCATCAATTCTTGGCAAGGGGTATTCATCCTTCACTGTCACTTCATTCAGGGCTCGATAATCTATGCAGCACTTTACTGAGCCATCCTTTTTCCTTACTAGAACCACTGCTGATGCCCAAGGACTGCTGGACTTCTCTATCACTCCTTGACTTTGGATATTCTCCATCACTGACTCCATTTCTTGCCACTGAGCTGTCGCCATCCTTCGGGCTGGCTATTTATTCGGGTGGTGATCTCCAGTGTTTATACAATGCTCCACCAGATCAGTGCACCCCGGGTCTAGGTCTCCAGTGGAAAAGACATCAGGAAACTTCATCATTTCTGCTTCAACCTCAGCACTTGTGAGCCATCAAGGCATTGCCAACTCCATGAAAATAGGTCTTGTAAGTGGTGTGGCAGATAACCATCTTCTTTGACTACACTCCTTCCTCTGGTGCCACTCAGGGTTCATGCTTGGCACAGTCCCTTAATTTCTCCCTCGTTGATCTTCTGCATCTTGCAGAAGTTGGCTACCACAACCAGCACTTCACCTGCACCTGTTTCCACCAATGTTCTCCCCACTATCACTCCAGTCTTCCTCTTACACCATACATCAGGCTCGACTACCCCTAGACAGCTGTCAAAAGAGCCACTCACCTTGCACTCAAGCAATATTTCTGATTTTGAGGGTATCACTGTTGTGCAGAGCACCCTCACCTCGCCATCAGAACTGGTACATCTCACTGCCATGACAGGAACTGACTTTCCTCAAACGTTCAACTTCATGAAGCAGAAGTCCAGCTCACATCCCATGGATATCAGATAGTCAGACCAAAAAGGCATAGAACCTCCATGTCGACACCATAGACTGCAAATGTAGCTTCTTGCCCTTCCACTTCAGTCCAAACATCCAGGAGCCCTCTCAGTTCTGTGCAGTGCCTGGTTACGCCACTCAGTTCTGATGACTCAGGCAAATTTTTTTTTTTTTTATGTGTCTGACTCTGGGCATAGGCTTCACAGCCTGCTTTCATTGCCCAGTAGCCCTCCTATGTACCGCACACCTCTTCAGGTGACCACTTTGGCGCTAACTCCCACCATCCATATTGAATACATGCTAGGGCTGTCTCATACAGGACTGGTGTATAGGTATTAGCGAGGGTATTTTTACAACATGTTGGCGGGTCTTCTGGTAGAATGGTAAAGTCTGATTTTTATGAAATTCAAATCCTTAAACTGTTCCATGCCCCAGCGGGATTTGAACCCGGGTCCGTTAGGACTACAGGCCACCTCTACCGATTAAGCCACCGCCACCCTCAATGATGACACACATCAGGCCTCACAAATGTCTGCTTTGAGGCTGAATCTATCACCAGGGAACACTTTTTTCTCTCTGTTCTTCCATTTACTCGAACACTGTCAATTGCAGTTCTCTTGCATTTTCTCAGTGGTGCTGCTTGGGAAAAGTTGGCTGGTGGTTATCCCTTAACACCAGCCTCCACTAGTTTTCCGCTTGTTTCTTTTTTTTCTGCAGCCTTCTTCTTATCCCCCTTTTTCTTCTTTGGACACTCAGAACTGAAATGTCCCACCTCACTACACGTCCAACACACGTTTGTTACAGGTGTTGATTTCCATGCACTGTTCTATTCTTACTCGTTCTTCCACTTGTAGGAAAAGTCCTTCTTGTGTCCCGTCTTCCCGCAAAACCAGCAACCTCCTCCGGTCTTCTATTCCCTCTTCCTCTTGTAACAGTCCTTTTCCCTATGTTCTGGCTTTTCACAGTACCAGCAACTTCCTTCAAATTTTCTGCTTCCCGTACCTGCCCATTTCCTGCCTTGAATCCTGCACCACGACCTGCCTGAAAAGTGGACGTACTGGACATGACACAGGACTCATATTCTAAAGCCACGGCTAGCACTTCTTGCATACTTCTTGGTCGTGCCTGCTTCAGTTGCACTTTCAATTCTGAACTATGAAGAGCATCGATGAACTGGTCCTTCAGAAGAATAGCCAACAGGTTAGTTGCTGCTGTAGGGTACACCTTGTATGCCATAACCTCCAGGTCATAAGCAAGCTACTGTAGGGATTCGCTTTGAGCCCATTCATAGTTCCAGAATCTTGGTCTGTAAACCTCAGTCTGGTACACGGTCCCATATCTGCGCTCCATCACTTCTACTAGGGACTGATAAATGTTCCTCTCCTTCACTGACATCTGGCCAAAAATTTCCATTGCAGCACCCATATGGTTAGTTGCAAGCTGCACTGACCTCTGCTTATCATCCCAACCATTCTGATCAGCAAGTAACTTCAACTGTGCACGGTAAGCTTTCCAAGATACTCTACAAGCAAATTTCTGAGGTTTCTTTTTAATTGTACCCCTATTATACCCGTGCATTTCACTGGTTTGCGGGCTAAAACTTGGGTCATCATTATTAAGTCCAAGACATAAAACATCTGTATTTTGATTATTCAACCCTGTAATGCTATCTTTAGGTATGAGATCCGTTATGATCCACTATACACTGTCCATTCTATTCATATGCTCTCTGTACACTAGCCTGAGGCCCAGAAGTGAGATATTTCTCTACAGCCTCAACTTTCTCGCTAATAACATGAATCAACTGGTTATCTGCAGGCTGTCCACACTCCATCTCAATTCCCTCACTAATTGTCTTCAACTGGTTGTCAGCATGCTGTTTGCATTCTGTCACATTATTGCTTACCTCATACTTCTGCTGCTGTAGCTCAGCATGTACGTCCTCCTTGAACTGTTGCTGCTTTTCCTTCATTTCCCCCATGAAAGCATCAAACTGTCCTAGCATCCTCAATTGTAATTCCCTCTGTTGCTCCTGTAATGCCTCATGAAGCTGTTCATATCATTCTCTCTGTTCTTCATTCTGTATTTGTAATTGTTCTTTGAGTTATTTCTGTCCTTCATTCTGTGCCTGTAATTGTTCTCTGAATTCCTACTGTCCTTCATTCTGTCCCTATAATTGTTCTTTTAGTTCTTTTTGTCCTTCATTCTGTGCCTGTAGTTGTACACTTTGTGCTTGTAGTTGTACACTTTGTGTTTGCAATAGTGATGCCTCCTCTTGCCTTCCTTGGTGTCGTGTCTGTACATCCTCCTCCTCGATGTCGAAGTTTGACTCACTGCAGCACATTATGATCCACACTTCTGACACCACTGTTAAGTCCTCATCCCACACTGCCACAGGCTCCAACAGCAGTAGTTCGGTACAGGAAGGACGTTGCCCAGCGAGTTGTTCTTCCTACAGGCATCCTTTCAGTGCACAGCAACCCAGAACAGCACAGGTATTGTAAATAAACACTGGCTTCATATTTTCTTTATTCACCCAATAATTACACTTAATGCTTGGCAACTACACTTCACTGTTTTCACAAGTACCAGAGCTATACAATCTTCACTAACTGCACTGATACTGAACTAAACTCAAACTGAACTGAAACTGACTGACACTGCTCTAGTCTCCTCCTCATCCATATATAAGCTCCCCGTGTTCTAGAATCTTCTACTAGATTCTCGGGAAAGCAACAGCTGCCAACTCAGAGACATTCAAAATATGCTAGAGTTTCTTACACAGCATAATGCAAAATTATTTAACAAACAAACTGAGATAAAATTACATAATTTAACAAACAATCACATATATATGGAAAAACAGAACAAAATATAATGCATCTCTGTCTATATCTATATACCTAGGCTGTTTCCCCCAGGGAAAGGGAGGTAGCATAACTTACAAAATACCTCCGCTCACAAATAGCAGACTAACTGGCAATTCTGACACGTAGCGGAACTATGAGAACGATCGGGAATACTCCAGCACAACATAACTAGCAAATCCCTCTCCTCCACATCATTAAACAGTCCAAATGAAAAGAATATTCTGGTCAACTCTCAATTTCTTCAATAATAACTTTAACCTGCTGCGTCCCGGCATATTTTTCACCGCTGAACCCCCCCCCCCCTCAATCCCGGCAGATTTTCAAAAAAAATTGTTTTGGCTCAAGCCTCTGGTTATTGAGAGAATCAGTGGAAAATAACAGAGAAAGTGCTCACCTAGGTCTAAAAGTGGTCTAAACAGGTGACCTTCTGCACATCTGGTAGTGTGATCTCTGTAGCTACGATGCAGCTGTCACGTTTTCTATGGTAGGGATTAGTATGGGAAACCACTCAGAATAGGTAGATATTTATTATTTTAGTTAAAAAAAAAAACATGTAGTACAAGAATATATTGGTTTTCAAACAAAAATATAGACAGTATAAGTGTTGTTTCATTTAGCAATCACATGAAAATACCCCAATTCTTGCACTCAGTGGTTCCCGTAGTCATGGCATGGAGGTAGCTGGTGTTCAGGACCATGATATTGAACAAGCAGAAGATGTAGCTTTTTGTACCACTTCATCTGGTCCTGGCACATTCCACACGGGAAATCATGGAGTCTGACTGGTCTACTTGCCTCATGTTGACATTGTAGTCCAGTACTGACTACGGTTTCCAAATGTGGAGCCTCCTCTTACTGTGGTAATCCACGAAGTCAGTGCGATGCATCATGGGGTGGTGTACCATCGACAGGAGGAAAACTTCCCTGTTGTGGTTCCATACGGTGGTGAGGATGTTGTTTGCCTTGAAGAAAATCACCTCATTCTTGTCAAGTTTCCTTCCAGCCTTAACCATATGGCGACGGTTTTTCTTAACTGTGCCACAGACTCCAGTGTCATGAAGGTGGAGGTACCGAGCGAGAAGGGGCCTAGTGTACCAGTTATTCAGGTACAGGACGTGACCACGATGAAGGTACTGCTCTAGCATTGTCTTTACCACGGCCCCAGGGAGTCCAGTACTTCGATCTTCTGTTATGTCTCTCTGTGTGCCTATGTACAAGATTATGTCTTGCACATAACCAGTTTTACAGTCACACATTAACAAAGATTTTGAACCCCAAATGGAGTCTCTTGCTGGGTACATACTGCGGAAAAGAAATATTGCCTCTCCACGACACAAGACTCTTATCAATGACAATGTCTCTGTAAGGACAGAAGGATGATCGGAACTTTTTCTGCAGGTGATCAAATACCATCCTTATTCTCATCCTTCTATTGATGTTATTTGCATTAGCAGGGTCATCGGCATCGTAAAAGTGGAGGCGGCTCAGAATTTGCTGAAATCTATTCCGGCCCAT
This sequence comes from Coenobita brevimanus, assembly GCF_032717465.1. NCBI lineage: Eukaryota > Metazoa > Arthropoda > Malacostraca > Decapoda > Coenobitidae > Coenobita > Coenobita brevimanus. The sequence continues at coordinate 39,453,124 of NC_136983.1, read as the reverse complement.
TACCTTCCCAAAGAAAGGTGTGCTGGTCATAGGGTCTGTAAACCAGTATCCCGGAATTTGTCTTTTCTGTGCAATACCCATCAAGAGAACCAGGGCAAAAAAAAATGATCATTTCACCTGTGATAACTGGGTAGTCATATTACTGGGAGTGCTTACATTTTCATACCTACATGCTCACTTTCCTAGCGCTGGCTACTTGCGAAAGTGTTGGTCTGCTCCACAATTCGCTCCACACACTCCTCACCAAAGTATAGGTGGAAGAAATTCACCCTGATGGAGCCTGCATGGAGTCCTGGAGCAGTACAGCCAGGACTGTACTGAACTGGTGAATGACAGGCGCGAAGTCACTCCCATCCTCCCAGTCCCACGACACACCAACGTCCCAATCTTCCACTTCGTCGGGGTGGGGAGGAGAGGGTGGTGGGGATGGTGGGGGTTGGGATGGAGAACAGCACCCTTCACCACTTGTGCTTCTCTTCCCTCTCCTTTTTCCCTTTCCCTTTCCCTTCCCTTTGCTTCCTTTCCCCACATCATGGGGCTGTGGGGAGGAAGCTTGAGAATATTGCTGGGAGAAAGAGGTCCTAGATGCGGCTGCTCCTCACTTGCCCGCTGCTCAGGTACATCACGTGCTCGCCCAGGTGCTGCCTCCCTGCTGCCACCACTTTCATTTTCACTGCTCACTCCTGCCACACCACTTGCGCCTTCCCCAGACAAAACAGAAACATCACACCTCATTTTTCTTCTCGCCGCACCTTCAGCTCCCTGTGGTGAAATCCTTTCCCTCCCCCACCACGTAGTATCACCACATCCAATGGCTCCATCCTCACTCACGCCATTGTCCTCGTCCTCTTCAGAGCCTTCATCTAGGGGCTGGAGGGAGGTGCATGCACATGCTGGAGGTGCAGGCTGGCCTTCTCTCGCCTAATGGTATGTCACATACCGCCCTTTCCTTGGTGACGGTACCTCCTCATCACTGCTGCTCTTTTCGTCGTCAGGCAGCACGTAGTCCTTGTCTGTCAGACCATCATCGATTGGTGAATCATTGTTGCCTGTGAAGGCATCAAGGGCAGCTTGAATTTCAGGGTCAGAGAGACCTTGGCACGCCATGTCTGTGCTGGGTCACTATTAACAGGTGAGTGACCGAGACAAGGGCTCGTGCGGGTCACGCTTGGTCAGTCATTGTCTCCGCCTGGCGGCAGATAGAGGAAGGTGTCCCATGTCTACGTCCCAAAAATCACGCATGAAATTTGAAAATTGTGGAAATGATGCACCTTCCAATTGCAAAATATATGGATACATTATCATGATTCACCATGACAAAAGGTTGCAATGTATCCATACGTTACTGGGACGCCTCAGGTTAACAAGTCATCACCCATTCCCCCACGAAAATCTTCAGATGGTAACATTACAAATGACCCACATAGTAAAGTGAACATTCTTACCATTAATACATTTGCCAGTAATTCTACTTTCGAGGATATCAGCCAGAAAGTCTCTGTACTAGAACTTGACTCTCGAAACTTCGCCACTTAAGACACAGACTACTTATGTAAAATCCATTCTAGACAATTTAGCAACCAACAAAGCTCCAAGTCCAGATGGGATTCCTCCAATTGTTTGGAAAAAGCGTTCCCCAAAACTCGCTCCTATTCTAGCTAAATTATTCAGACTATGTATACGTACTTCTTCGTTGCCCGATTCTTGGAAAGAAGCCAATATCGACCCACTTCCAAAGAAAGGAAGTTCCTCTGACCCCTCCTATTACGGACCAATAGCAATCATGTCTTCTCTTGATAAAGTATTTGAGACTGTAATCAATAAGCACAAAGTTAAGCATCGTGAATCCAACAACATAATTAGTGATAGACAGTATGCTTTTGTCACGAAAGATCCACTATTGATACAGTATATTCAATCTCCTGACTCATATCATTCATCAGTCAATTGAAGAATATGGAGAAACTCATGCAGTAGGCCCTGATATTTTTAAAGCTTAAGACAGAGTGTGGCACCATCCCTTGCTATCCAAACTCCCTTGCTATAGAATAACGTCTTTTGTTCCTCTGATTTCTTCATATCTCAGTGACAAAGATAAAAGTTAAGGTGGATGATGTCTACTTCAGTTTTCATATGATTAATGCCAGCGTGTCACAAGGATCTGTTCTGGCTCAAGCCCAGTTCTTAATTCATATTAATGATCTCTTATCCATCAACCATAATCCCATCCATTCATATGCAGATGACTCAACACTTCACAGTTTATTCACACTTAAACACCCATTCATAAAGTTCAATATCTCTAACTCACAACTCAGTACTGCAATCTCCATAAATCATTGAAATTGGATAAAATAACACTGTCTCATTTAATAATAGTAAAACTAAATATATACAATTGACTGATAGACAGATATTGCACGGTTCCTCTATTACCTTCAATGATACCAATACTCATACCAATCATATAAGATCACTTACAAAAAGCAATTCAGTGAAACTTTGATTATTGTCCAGAGTCTGTAACTTCTTCACTGAAGTACAGCTAGCTATAATTTATAAGTCATGTGCACTCTTATCTGGAATATTGCTCACCCTTGTAGAATGGATATGGAGAGGTTGTACTAAAACAACCAGGCAAACTTCAGAATAAAGTTGTTAGAATTATTAATAACCTTAACGGGCATCTGGTAGCGCTCATGACTGAACTGTCTCACTGACATATTGCAGGACTTCCGCCAATCAGAATTCTTTAATTCCTCAAACTGCATCTCTTTGGAAATCGCTTCCCTGGAGTGGTTACCACACAGACTTCAACCTATGGCTGTAAAGTCCAACTGTTGCTGATTTTCAATGAATAGAGGACACTTGTAATCTAGTATATGGATTTTTTTTATTCAGTTGTTATTCCTTCCTCTGTTCTGTCAAAAAAATAAAATAAAATAAAATAAAAACCCGTGAATAAAGTCAACTACTGTGCGGGGGTAAGAATGGTACGAAGTCAGCTTAGCACACCTGATTTCTTGGAAGCAGATATTACAAGAGAGGCAAGATTATCTTTCCAAGATAAATTCCGAAAGACTGAAAGCCCAGGTACGTTCAGAGATAATGCAGGATTGAGCTGGGAATTGTAACAAATTTGAGGATATTCATGTTGTAGATTTTGAAGGGTCGAAAGATGTTAGAACGATGTTTTTGATGCATTGAAAACAAGATTATTTTTACCCCAATGAGAGACAGGAGCCAAGTCAGAGAATGTGTCATAGCTTCATCCTTTTTTTGTTGAAGTAACTGCTGAGATAGAAACTGTGGGAAGTGAATGGAAAGGTAAAGGCTGGAATCATCAGCATATGAATGAATTGGACTAGATGTACAGTATAGGTTATTGATGAATAGAAGGAAGAGAGTTGGTGATGGGACAGAGCCCTGAGGAACATCATTTTTGATAGCCTTAGGAGAAGAATAGTCGCCATCACTAACAGCAACTAAAGAATGGCAAGAAAGGAAGGTAGAAATGAAGGAACAGATAGAAGGATAGAAATAGTAAAAGGGCAGTTTGGAAATATAAGATTTTTGCCAGACTCGATCGAAAGTCTTTGAGATTACAAATGGAGTCCAAAGCTTTCACCAAAGCCCAGAAAAGGGGATAAGCAGGAACCTAAAAGGATTGTGAGAAGATCGCCAGTGGAGGGTCCATGGCAGAACCCATTCTGACGATTGTAAAGAATGTTATGATATGAAAGGTTCTTTAAAGTGTTTTTGTTAAGAACAGAAAAAAAAAAAATTAAACCACAGAATCTTGAAGCAGTTTGGCGATAGACGGAGGGCTGGGAATGGTCACCCTTCTTTGGGACAGGCTGGATGAAAGCAAACTTCCAGCAAGAAGAAAGGTACAAGTTGACAGACAGTTTACCTAGGCACGATATAAACACAGAAGCATTGCTCTTGAGGACAACAGAAGAGACTCCATCAACCCATATGCCTTGTTAGTACTGAGGCCAGTGATGGCAGAAAACACATCAGTTGAAGAAATTTTATTGTCAGCCATGGGGAAGTCAGAGGGAGGAAGTAATGGAGGAACAGCTCTGTAATTGTCCAAGGTGGACCTGGAGGAAAAAGTCTGAGAGAAGAGTTCTGTTTAATCAGTAGAAGCAGCTGCAGAGTATGAGAGTGGAAAAGATGAGGGAAGGATGATCAAGAAAAGTTGTTAAAAAAGATTTTTGGCAAGAAGCCAGAAGAAGAGGGAAGAACTTGAATTGGAGAGCTAAGAGCATTTGGTATTAATAGAATTATTTTAATCAAAACCAAGGACAGACTTTTTTACAGTTCTGGGCAGAAACATAAAAGAAGTGAGATTCGGGGGTGGGTTGGCTCACGTGCCTTTGAAGGCCCTGTCCTTGTTGTGGACAGCATGGAAACAAACGTGATTAACCTTTAGGCTATGGGCGTTTTTCACACTTCTCTCCCACAGCCTATGGACAAATTTCACAAAATAGCTCTGTTTCACATTCATAGTTCAGCAACTGCACAACAAAGGAAGTTCAAATAAGCATATTACTGTATACTCGTAAATTATTCCTCTTTCCAGTGCAAGTATCCCCAGATAGCTAGGTAGTGGCATTGTGGAGGAGGAGTCGAATGGAAGTACTTTTTGGCTTTCAGCGTGCCTGTGTTTGGATGGGTGCACCCAGCCACGGACTTGGTGTGCATGTGCGTGAGCCGAGCCAGCCCACGCTTTGCACTTTCTCGGCCACGTTCAAAGCCCTGGTCTTTCCCCAGACTCACTGCTTCCCTCTGCTGCTGTCTTGGGTCATGTATCATCACCTTGGTGCCTTAGCTTACCATTGTGACTTTTTTTTTTCCTGTCGTTCCTTGCTGCAGTGTTGCCACTGTGCACTGAGATGTGTGTGGCTGAAAGTAAAGTACATGAATGCTGCATATTGCTAGAGAAATTATTCCCCCACCAGGTTTTCTGTAGAAGCTTCCTGTTCTCTTCCTTATCACAGAGTGGCAAAGTAAACAATTTTTTTCCTTTACAAATACTTATTTTACTTGCTTTCACTTATGACTAAATCACTGTTTTCTGTGTGTAGCCATTATGTGGACACTTATGTATACTGTTTACAATTTCACGCACATGCACCTCTGTCATCAGAGTTCCGAAGGCATCACTCCCGCACATTTTTCTGCTGTCATAATCTACATTTTTACTGAGATGACACTGACAGAGGTAGTAACCAGCTGACCATTTTCCAGGTATTCACTACTGTCAGGATAAATATTGCACAAATCACTTTGTCTTTCATAAAGACACTTCACTTTCACCGCTACTGTAGCTATTTCATATACGTCCATCCATCCATCCATTGCCAGACGCCATGTATCCCAAACGGGGTGGCCAAGGGCTTAGAGTTAATTGTTTTACAGGGAGGGGCACTAATCCTCCACCAACCCCACTTGACACGTAGGGAGAACGTTATGCCAACAGCATCTGGTGTTCCCAGGTGGTTACCCATCCAAGTACTAACCAGACCCAACGTTGCTCAATGTATTAAATATAACACAAACGTCACTGTCATAAACGTTTCACCAATCACTATTTCTTTCATAAAAACACATCACTCTCGTCACTATCGTAATGATTTAATAAACGTCACTATCGTAGACAGTACACAAACGTCACAATCGTAAATATTCCACAAACGTCACTATCGTCAGTACCAAACAAACGTAACTTTTGTAAACATTTCACAAACGTCACTGCTGTAAATACAACACAAACGTCATTATCATATATTTCACAAATGCTACTATAATTACTGTTACACCAAAGTCGATATTATTCATACATACACACACCTCATTCTATAATTGTTCCAGTGTATGGTTATATCAAAGTAGACGTTTGTGCACAGAGGATCCTCACAGCCTTTGTAGAAGTACTGTCAAGGATGGAGGTTGTTTTGTTGCTGTAGAAGTCGCTTGTCCTGTGGGGGGCGGGTGAGGAACCAGATGATGTGTCAGATTGGTCCATGATAATCACTCGTGGTGGTGGAACAATAACTGATACGTTCAAGTGACGTGCTCTGCTGTGTAAGCTGATTTCAGGGAAAAGAAAGGCGAGAAAAAACGCTGGGCAGAGTACAGTCATTGGCATGAAAGTGGTCGTACTGAGGGAGAGGGCAGGAGTCACTCCCTGGGCCAAGCTTCACTCCGTCGCTTGATGGACCTGCAGCATATGAGTTAAATCTTTTTTCTTTTCTTTTTTTTTTTTTTTGCATTATTCACACGATAAGACAAAGGAATGTATGCTTCCATGCCCAAGAAAGTGACCTCCGTTATGTACAAGGCAAACTCAGATGGCTTCCGGTTATGGAAGCAATTATCATTCCAGGGAAAACCAAAATACTGCCTGAGGGTCTCCCAGTCGGCTGCTTCAAAGTGCCACAGCCACCGCTTCTTGAGAGGATCCTCAGTCTATCTGGAGTGATAGAACAGGTTAAGGTGATAAGGTTGTGATCAGAGGAGCCCAACAGAGAAAAAAGATTACAGCATAAGCAGAAGGGTAGTTGTAAGGAAAAGATCACGTATGTTGCAACTCCCTCCAAGATACTCAGGGATATGGGTAGGGTGCTGTAGAAGCTGCTCTCGGTCAATGAGAATAGAAAAGATGTGGGGTTGCCACTAGGTAGATCAGTGAAAAGAAAGGAAAACCAAAGATATGGAGAACACTGAAATCATCTAGAATTGAAATTTCAGAGAATGGAGAAACTGGTAGAATATTTATGACAGTCAAAGAGTATTCTTGAAACCCCCCTACCCCCCCGGGGGGGGTAGGGGGGTTTCAAGAATACTCCCCCAGTATCCCTGCTTGTCGTAAGAGGCGACTAAAAGGGTTGGTGGTGGGTTAGTGCCCCATCCCGTAAAAAGAACTAACTAAAAAAGCAAATAAAGCGCCTCGGACCCGGACGGACCATACGTTGACGACTAAGGAACGGACAAAGGACATTCTGAGGGTGGGAACATGGAATGTGAGAGGAGTGAATGATGAAGTAAAAGAGAGAGAGATTGTCCAGGTGCTTGAGGATGCAAAAGTGGATATATGTGGATTGACAAACTAAATGGAAAGGCGAGAGGATGAGAGAATGGGAATACGGTGTAGGTATATGTGCGGGAGTCAGTGAGAATGAGAGGGCAAGAGAGGGAGTATGTCTGATGATAAGCAAGAAGTGGAAGGAGAATATAAGAGAGTATGGGACAGTGGGTGCAAGGATTGTATGGGTGAGGATGAAAGTAGGTATACAAGCATGGGCGATTGTATGTGTGTATGCTCCAACAGAGGATCGAGTGGCAAGAGTGAAAGATGAGTTTTGGGCGAGAGTAGAAGCATGTATGGACAAGTTTGAGAGGAGCGAGAGAGTGCTGTTGATTGGAGACATGAATGGCAAAGTTGGGAAAGTACGAGTGGATGGAGTGGTTGGTCAGTGGGGTGTGCCAGCTGAAGTAGATGGGAATGGTAGTGCTTTGGTGGACATCTGTGCTGGTAAGGGGTTGGCAATAGCCAACACCTACTTTCGTCATAAGATGATCCACCGGTATACATGGAGAGTAATGAGGAGGATGGATGGTGAACTTGTTGAACGAAAGGCAATGATAGACTACGTGTGTGTGGATGAGCGAATGAGAAGACAAGTGTTGGATGCAAGGGTGTGGAGAGGGTGGGGGAATGGAGTCTCGGACCATCACTTAGTGATGGCCAAGGTAGAGCTGCAAAGAAAGTGGTTGAGGAGACGAAGGGGAAGACAGGAGGAAGCAGCTCCTGTGAGAAGAGTGGAGAAATTGCAAGATAGTGAGAAAAGGACAGAGTATAAGAGCATAGTGGAAGAAAGATTGGGAAGGTATGAGCTAGAGCAGATGGAAGAGGTGGAAGACGTATGTAAGATATTCATGGAAGAGATAAGCGCAGCGTGTGAGGCGGTTTGTGGAGTGAGGAGGAGATGCAAGGGTGTGCAAGGGACAGCATGGTGGAATGATGAGGTGAAACGAGCTGTGGAACAAAAGAAGAAGGCATATGGTGAATGGTTGGCGAGTAGAGGTAGGGGAGAAGATGAGAGAGAGAAGAGAGAGGTATATGTGAGCAGGAGAAGGGAGGTTAAGAGACTGGTGAAGAAGAGTAAGAAGAAAGTGGATGAAGAGTTTGGGAGGAATCTGAGTGTGAAATGGAGGGAGAGTAAGAAATTGTTTTGGAATGAGGTAAAGAAAGTAAGGCAGTGTGAAAGGGCAAATAGTAGGGGAGTGAAAGATAGGAATAATAGATTGTTGGTGGAGAAGAGAGAGAAATTGAGGAGATGGAAGGAGCACTTTGAGGATTTATTGAATGTAGAGAGTGAGAGCAGTGTGAGTATAAGTGGTTGGGGAATGGCTGGGAGAAGAAGAGATGAGAGGAGGGAGGAAGAGATCAGTAGGTCGGAAGTAGTGGAAGCGATGAAGAAGATTAAGCCGGGAAAGGCCCCAGGAATTGATGGAGTGTGTGGTGAAATGCTTAGGTATGGGGGTGAGATTGTTGTGGAGTGGATATGGAAGTTGTGTAGATTGGCTTGGGAAGAGGGAAGGGTTCCAGAGGACTGGAAATCAGGTATAATTGTTCCTCTGTACAAAGGAAAAGGGAAGAGAGAAGTATGTGGTAACCATAGGGGTATTTGCCTTCTTAGTGTGACTGGTAAAATATATGGTAGAATACTCATTGATAGGGTTAGGCATATGACAGAGGAGCTAGTTGAGAAGAACAAGGGGGATTTAGGAAGGGAAAAGGGTGTGTAGATCAGATATTTGTTCTAAGATGTTTAGTGGAGAAGTATCTAGAGAAGGGAAGGAAAGTGTATGCTGCCTTCATGGACTTGGAGAAAGCTTATGACAGAGTAGATAGGCAAGGTATGTGGAAGGTATTGAGAATGTATGGAGTGGGGGGGAAATTGTTGAGTGCTGTGAAGAGTATGTACGAGGGAGCTAGGGCTACGGTGCGAGTGGATGGTGAGCTGAGTGAGTTCTTTGATCTCATTGTGGGACTGAAACAGGGGTGTGTGATGTCTCCATGGCTGTTTAATATATATATGGATGGGGTTGTAAAGGAGGTGCAAGGTAGGGCAGTGGATGTGGGGCTGGCCCTAATGAATGAGGGTGAGATTTGGAAGATTCCGGTGTTGCTGTTTGCTGATGATACAGTATTGTTGAGTGAAGATGAATGGGAGTTGCAAGATTTGGTGAATGAATTTGGGACAGTGTGTAGGAGGAGGAAGCTGAAAGTTAATGTAAACAAAAGTAAAGTTATGGTGTCTGAGAGGAATGAAGTCACGGAGTGTGCAGTGAGGTTGGATGGTGAGGATATGGAGAATGTGAGTGCATTCAAGTACTTGGGTAGTGTGATGTGTAAGGATGGAACTTTGGGGAATGAAGTACGTGAAAGGGTACAGCAGGGAAGAAAGGTTGTTGGTACACTGAAAGCAGTGATGAGAAATAGGGAGGTGAGTATGGAAGTTAAGAAGTCACTGCATGATGGTATTGTGATCCCTACCCTGACGTATGGAAGCGAGGCGTGGACCTTGCAAGAGGGGAACAAGTCAAGAGTGAGAGCAGTGGAAATGAGTTACTTGAGAGGAGCATGTGGAGTGACGTGGAGGGACAGGTTGACGAATGAAGAAGTGAAGGAACGTTGTGGGGTAGATGTGGATGTGGTTGAAAAGATTAGGAGAAATACACTGAGGTGGTTTGGACATATGGAGAGAATGGAGAATGAAAGACTGACTAAGAGGGTGTATATAGGTGAGGTGGAGGGAGGGAGAGGGAGGGGTAGACCGAGGATGAGGTGGAGGGATGGAGTTGAGAGGTATATGAGGGAGGGGGGGGTGAGTTGGGGGGAGGGGAGTCAAATGGTGGGTGACGGAGTGACTTGGAGGCGTTTTGTCTGCGGCCACCCTTTGCGGGATTAGGGCGTCGGGCTATAGATAGATAGATAGATAGATAGAAAGTTTCATAGTAGAATTGTAGGATAAGTAAACAACACTGATATATTTACTCAGATAATGATAGGATAGCGAAAGCCAGAGAATAAAGAATTCATAAGATTGATGTTCAGGAACAAGACAGCAAGATTTATTGTTGCTTATATAATTAGAACAGCCACCACTGGATTTGAAGTGAGTATAGAGATCAATCCATCAGTCAAGAAGGGGCAAATGCTGTGGGGCACATGGCCTTACTCTCTCCGACTCCACCCATGTGTGGCCCTCTGTACAACCTTCCACGCAGCAACTCTTCCCCATCTAAGTATCTCACAACAGGAGTGATCGACCTGCTCCAGCCATGAGTTACGTGGCCTTCCCCTTGGCCTCCTCCGCCCTGGATTAACTTGTTTAGAGATCACTCTGTGAGAAGGATAAGCCTGAGGAAAGTGGGCTACATGCCCATATAGCAAGAGTTGGCAATGACATTATATGGGTAATAGGCCTTGATTCAGTCTACCGGAGTAGTCGCTCATTACACACCCGGTTGTATCAGTGATATCCCATGATCCTGCAATGACATCTAGTGCCAAAGGAGTCAATTTGCCACTTCAGGTCACTGTTTAGTGTCTATGTCTCACAGCCATAAAGTAAGCTAGGGAGCATCAGTGCCCTGAAGTTGCGAAATTTAGTCCTACGAAAGAACGAAAGCATCAAATATCCAAAATGAGTAAATTCATAGCCCCGTAGGCCAGACCAATGTGATGAGAGATCTCACTGTCTCATCTACCTTTGTTATGGTTCACACTACCAAAGTTGTCCAAGACTTCTATAACCTCACCACAGGCTTGGACAGACTGAACTGCTTCATCCAACAAGCCATCAAATGCCAGGACCTTGGTCTTGGCCCAAGAGGCCTTTAATTCCACTAGCTTTGCATTCTCGTGAAATTTCTTGAGGGCACTCAGTAGTATCTCCAACGACTCTGCCAGGATAAATGCGTCATCAGCAAAGTGAAGGTCAGTAACCCTGAAATTACCAGTTGATCCCCACAAGGACTTCGACTCACAACCTGGTCCAGTACCCGAACCATACATGTGTTGAAAAGTGTGGGGGCAAAGACATATCCCTGTCTTATTCCAGAACTTACTGGGAAGAAGTCAGATGTCCCCCACCTGCCACACTTGACAACACTCTCACTGTTTGTGTATGAGCCAGCAGTAATTCAGATTATCCCTACAGGGATCCCATGGAGTTGCAAGAGTTCCCATGGTACCTCCTGCTTCACAGAGTCAAACATCTTCTTAAGATACACGTTGGCTGTTTGCAGACCTTGCCAAAACTCAAGACGGCATTCCACAAGAACTCAAAGTGCTCGGATATGGTCAACAGTAGACTTCTTGTGCATCAGTCCGGATTGCTCAGGCCTCTGAAACTTTAGCAAATGTTTCCAAATATGCATCAGAAGAATGTGAGCAAGAACTTTACCTGCCACACTGAGCTCTCTAATACCATGGTAGTTACTGAAGTCACGCTGGTCTCTTTTTCCTTTCGAGATAGGGGTGACCAAACACTTTGTTCAGTTAGAAGGAATGATACCAGTCTGCCAAATGGCTTCTATGACAGCATGTAACCCCCTGATCATGCTTTGCCTCCGGCATTGATGAATTCTGTTGGGATGTCAAACACCAACTACTCAACCACTTTGCAACCTAGCCACTGCCTTACTGATTTCATCAAGAGAAGGCATGGCTTTGTCAGTTGGTGGGACAGCAGTCAATAGTTATACACCAGCCAATGGAAGCTCTCCACTAAGAGGTTCAGCCACAAACAGCTGCTCAAAGTACTCAGCCCAATTAGCTCCCAACACAAGCTGTCCATCTGCTGTCCAAACACAGTTAACCTGAGAGGTGAGTCTGGAATGGAGCTTCTTCAGGGCTCTGTAGGTGGGTCGAAAGTCATTGCCATGCAAACAAATTCCACCTCCTCAGTGATTTCCCTGACATACCTCTCCTCCTCCTTTCTCAGTGAAACTCGTACCTGTTGAGAGCAAAGTCTGTGTTGTTCCCGATCCCCAGCCAGTCTGGCAGAACGGCTTTCCTCAATTGTGGTCAGCATCCCCGTGAGATTAATCCTATCCTTGATCTTGGGCGGTCTCCAATGCACTCATCAGTTGCTTCCAGGGTAGCATGCTTAAAGGTGTCTCATCATTCAACTGGATCCACAACAGTACAGAAAACTTCAAACCGATTTGAAGCTGTCACTGCATATTCATATGCACACCCCTCATTCCTGAGTTTCTCAAGATGGAACCTTTTTGGGTGGTATCTTGGGAATCTCTCAGGTCTGTGATCAGCACCAAAAAACTCTGCGCTCCTGTAAATCTTGAAGTTCTGAAGGATCCTCCAGCGAGTACTAACATACCAAGTCCAGCAGTGAAGACATGGCTGCTGGGACTAGGGTTCATAAAATTTTAACTTATGTGAATTACCAAAATCCAGAAGGTAAGAAATATTGGAATTCCTGGTTCCAGAGCCATGAGGACCTACACAATTCCTGAAGGCCACATTAAAGTCACCCAAGATCAGGAGTGTATCCCATGAGGAGCATTGTTCTGCAACAGAGGCAAGTTTGGTGTAGAACAGCTCTTTTTCTTCAAGATCACTCATCTCAGCAAGGATGTACACTGCAGGAAGAGAGATGAAGCCGAAAGAGTGCTTCAGTCTCACCAACATTATATGCTCATCAACTGGAGTAACCCTGTCGACACAACAGACAAAGTGAGCAGTACCTGCCACAGCGACATCCCTAAGATGGGCATCATCATCACACCCAGACCAGTAGCATGTGTAACCATTGCTGCTGATCTCACCTTGCCCTGGTCGCCTCTCTTCAGAGAGTTCAGCAATACCAACCCCCAAATGCCTCCATCTTCTGTGATAACAAAGGCAGTAGATCATCCTCTGAAAGGCTTAGAACATTCAAAGCTCCCAACTGCAGCACCTTCCAACATGCGAACCCAAGGCTTGGGGCCTTGGGTTTGCGTGTCCTCTGCGGCACCACAACGCAAATCAAAAGCAGGGTCTGGGTTAGGGGGTCCCCCTCACATCATCCGATTGCTGGGATCCCGTAGGCATTACTCAGCAACCATTATGATGGGCACCAGCATGACAGAGCCCCAAAAGCCCTGTTAGGCCAGCAACTGAGGAAGGACCCCCGGCAAAACTGGGTTGGGGTCAGGCAAAATGCACTGACTCTTATCCTTCTTCCTTCTTTTATTTTGCATTATTATTATTTTTGTTTTTGTTTTACAGGGATGGGATGCAAAACTCACCCCTACCTCCTAAGACAGGAGAGGGCATACCACTAACCTATGGACAGGGGCGTGGAATCTTTGACTGTGGCTATCCAGGTTTTACCTCAGAGAAAGTAGGAGGATACGGAGAAGGGTTTGCTATCAGTCGCCTCAGACAGCTGGGTCTCAGTAACAAAGAGAAGGTGAGGTTTAAAGGAAGACAGGTGGTGTTTAAAAGAGAGAAAATTAGAGGAAATGAAGCGAATGTTACAGAAATGAAAAAATGTGTCCGAGATTGGTTCCAAGCATCTCTCTTAGCCGTCACCAGGAGTGGGGCGGATGGTGGGGTTTTTCATAGAGTCCTTTCCACCCTTCCTACTGGGGACTCCAAGGTTGTGTATTGAAATTCCATTTTTTTCTTTGATTTTAGAAAAGGAAGTGTAGTGTAAAATATGCATGTAGTTTATTGTTGATAGTTGGAGGAAACTGTGTAGGAGAGTTTATGGCTTATACTCTGTGTTACTACTGACACACCGAAAATGTTCAGCAAAGGGGGACGGTCAGAAGCTAATCCCGAGGGCTGATTAAACGCTCTCTCCCTATCATTAGCTGTACACTTGTGGGTAAAATCCTGTTCAATTATAGTCGGTTCCAGGGAGTCTGATGCACTGATTTTGCCAGCTGAGGACAGATGGATTTGGTAACACTGCATGATGCTCTCGGGCAGTGATTGGTCAGTTTCCGTTGTGTTTGAGTGTGCAACAAATTTACTTTGTAATCAAACCAAGCCCTTCATTTATTTGTAATATACCGGATTATACCGATACAAATTAAAACAATGATGACTTTAATGATAAATATGTGCCTTTTAAATGGTTAGAGATTAACATGAATGACATTGAAAACAAAACTAAGTAAAGTCGCAGCTGGACGCATACGGACTCAATTAGCGACTGTGGCGGGAATTCAGGGGTTCATAGCGAGGTGGTCCAGAGGTCCTGTGAAGGCTCTAATGTTTTTCCCACCACTACTACACTGTGTCACAGTCTACACCATACCCTTCATTACCTCATCTACTAATATACAACCATACCCTAGATATGCTGTTATCTTCTAATAATTATGATTTGTCTAAACACACACACACACACACACACACACACACACACACACACAGTGATATTGAGAAGAAGATAACACAGGTGAATGAAGCTGTGCAAAGCTACAAAAATGATGTGGAAACCACGTATGCTGAAATGGTGAAAGTAAAGACAGACTTAGAAACAAGGGTGGAGGCAAAAAGCATTAAACAGGAAGTGAAAAGAATAATCCAAAACAATCCAAAGTTAGTCAGAGATTCAGTAGATATAAACAAATCTATAGTAATCACTGGTAGAGAAGAGGAAGAAGTAAAAAACAAGATCACAAGAGACAAAAAGGAGATGGCAAATGTAATGAGCTTACTGAAAGAAGTATCAGAGGAAATCTGTAGTAAAGACATAGAGGAACACAAAAGGTTAGGGAAGTACAACAAAAGCAAGACAAGACCTCTAAAGGTGACTTTCCAGAGTGTAAACACTGTGGAGGAGATACTAAAAAATGCAAAGAATCTTATGGAAAAAGAGGAGTTCAAAAATGTATGGATAAAAAGATGCCTAACACAAGAGGAACTGGAATTACTGAAAGAGAAGAGGAAGGAAGCAAAAACAAAAAATGAGGGAAGATCAGAAGAGAAGATTTTTTTTTTTTTTTTTTTTTTACAAAGTAATAGGATTGCAGGTTCGAAAGTGGTACACAAACAGGATGGAAGAAAAAGGAGGAAGGTAGTAAAACCATGTCATGACAAGTATATAAACAAGATGATAAAGTTGATGTACTCAAATGTGGATGGAATGGTATCTAAATTACTAGAGATGAATGATTATGTCAGAGAAAATGAACCACAAATAATATGCCTAACTGTAACAGAAATAACACCAAGGATATCCAATGATATACTAAACTTAGAGGAATACAATATATGGAGATGAGACAGAAACTTAAAAAAGGGAGGAGGAATTATAATATTAACTAAGAAAAATCAAAAAGTCAATGAAATAAAACTAGATATACCATCACAAGTAGAACTGGTTGCAATAGAGATCAACACATCTGAAGGGAAAGTAATTGTAGCCAATTTGTACATACCATCCAGATCAAACACATGGGAAAGAGACGAAGATGAGGACCTGGTAGAGAGTACAATTCAGAGTTTAAGATCATTACTACATAAAATGGAAGAGAAATCGGAAAGAATTATACTAACTGGAGATTTTAATACAAATATAAATTGGAATACTCTAGATATAATTAGCCAAGAAAGCTGTTGGGACCAAAAGCTCCTGGATCTCGTGCAAGAGTTTTTCCTAACGCAACATGTGAGGGAAACCACCAGAAAAAGAGGACTCGATGTACCTTCAGTGCTAGATCTAATATTTACTAGGCAAGAAAATGATATTGACAGTTTAATATATCACCCTCCACTCGGCAAAAGCGATCATGCAGTACTAAATTACAACTTCAGGATAGCCTATGACATAGTTAACAGCAATGAAAGTTACAAAAAGAGCCTAAACTATAAAAGGAAATTATCAAGACCTAAAGACGTATTTCTTAGAAGTTGATTGGGAAAATAAGCTTAGAGGACAAGATTTAAATGCTGCATAAAAAATGTTTGTGAATTTTATGAAATAGGAGTCCAGAAGTACATCCCACAGCACAAAGAAGCAGATAAGAAAATACTGAAATGGTTCAATACAGAATGTAAAAAATCAAAAGAAAGAAGAGATTTGTTGTGGAATAAATACAAAAGACACAATAGTGAAAGGGCGTATAATAATTACAAACAGGCAATAAACGATTATACAAGAATAAGGAATGAAGCCCAAAAACAGTTTGAGGAGGATATAATAAATAAAAGTGGTGATCAACCAAAGCTGTTTTACAGCTACATCAGAAGCAAAACCAAAGTAAAAGATATAATACAATCCATTACGGACGAGGGAATCACTTATACGCAAGAGAAAGATATTTGTGAAGCACTAAATAAGAATTTCCAATTAGTTTTTACAGAAGAAAAAATTTTTGAGGGGGACTATGTGGAACATGCATGTCCACACATACTATCAGATATACAAATGGCAGAAAAAGTAATACAGGAGGAGTTAAGTAAATTAGACAGAGGAAAAGCAAGTGGTCCTGATGAATTTCATGTTGGGTACTACGAGAATGTGCAAAGGAGGTAAGTAAACCATTATTTTTAACTTTCAAGAAATCCTTGAGTCAAGGTAAACTACCTGATATTTGGAAGAAAACAAATATTGTCCCCTTATTCAAGAAAGGGAATAGACAAAATCCACTCAACGACCGACCAGTATCACTGACCAGTGTTGTAAGCAAGGTATTAGAAAAGCTTATAAGAAAAGCTTGGGTAAATCATCTGGAAGAACACAGTATGATAACAGAAAGACAGTTTGGTTTCAGAAAAGGAAAATCATGTGTTACTAATCTGTTGAGCTACTATGACAGAGTAACAAACACAATACAGGAAAGAGAAGGATGGGTGGACAGTATCTATTTAGATTTCAAGGAAGCTTTTGACACAGTACCACACCAAAGACTTTTATGGAAACTGTACCATCAAGGAGGAATTCGAGACAAACTGTCTCATAAAAAGAGAAATGAGAACAGTACTAAGAGGAAACTACTCATCATGGAAAGAAGTGACTAGTGGAGTACCACAGGGTTCAGTGCTGGCACCAATCATGTTTTTAGTGTATATAAATGATATAAACAGTAACACTAGAAATGAGAGCTATCTGAATATGTTTGCAGATGATGCAAAAATACAAAGGAGAATTACTAACACAGACTCTTGTAAGGAGCTACATGAAGAATTAAATAAACTTCATGAATGGAGAAATACATGGCAAACGGAATTCAATGTGGACAAGTGTCATGTAATCAAGTTTGGTAAAAGTGGAAAAAGACCTGATTGGGATTATAAGTTAGGAAATAAAACCCTATACACATCAGAAAGAGAGAAAGACCTAGGTGTGATTATCAATAACAGACTATCTCCGGCTGACCACATCAGCGAGAAGGTACAGAACATGTATGCACTGCTTGCAAATATGAGAATAGCATTCACATACATAAATGAAGACATGTTAAGAAAGATAATAATATCATTCATTAGACCAACCCTGGAATATGCATCAGTAGTCTGGAGTCCTCATCTTAAAAAACACATAGACAAGATTGAAAAAGTTCAAAGGGCCGCTACAAGATGGATACCAAGGTTAAGGAACTTAAGCTACGAAGAAAGACTAAATAAACTGAATCTACCAACACTACAGGAGAGAAGGAAAAGAGGTGACATGATAATGCTATATAAGTGCATATCAGGGAAGGAGAAAATAGACATAAATGATTACTTAACATATGGAGAAGCATCAGCAAGAGGACACTGCAAAAAACTGCATAAGAAGAGAGGTGATAAAGACGTAAGAAAATTCAGTTTCCCAAACAGAGCAATTGATCAATGGAATGCACTACCGAATGAAATAGTGTGTGCCAAAACAATTCACAAATTTAAGGATATGTACGATAAATATGGTTTAAGACACGGGACAGTATGAGCTTGACTCATTCCTGTAAAGATACAATTAGGTAAGGTAAGAACACACACACACACACACACACACACACACACACACACGCTTTTCTCAATATACATAGTGTACACACACAGTTTCATTACCTTCATAGGTAACAGTAGCTTTAAAAATCTCCATTTGTTTGCATTCATAGTCAGATTCAGTAAAATTATTTCTTACATTAATAATTTTGGTGTTTGATTTTCCTGAATATTTTCATAAGTATCATAACAGACAGACATACAGACAGACAGATAGACACCCTATCCCTGGCCACCATGCACCCGCTCCTCAAGCAAGGTGTACGTATGTCCCCTTGACAGAGCGGAGCCGGGAAAGTAACGGATTACATCACTGTAGAATGAACCGAATTTTTGTTAATGGTAGAAGAAAGGAAAGTAAGATAAAAGCAAACTCCATGAGAAAATAATAGTTGAACTATGCTGCTATAATAAAGCCGCGTGTAGTGTGAACGAAATCAAACATAGTGAAATGAATTTAAACAAATAAATCAGTTGCTGACTCTTGTCCGTATGTGTCCAGTTGCGACTTTACCTAGTTTTGTTATCATTGTCGTTCAGGTTTATCTCTAACCATTTAAAAGGCACATATTTATCTTTAAAGATATCATTTCTTTAATTTGTATCTGCATAATCAGGTACCTTACAAATAAATGTGGGCCTTGGTTGGAATGCGAAGTCAATTTGGTGCACGTTTAAACACGGCGGGTTTTGACCAATCACAGCCCTAGAGCATCGTGCATTGTTACCAAATCCACCTGTCCTCAGGTGGTAAAATTGGTGCATCAGACTCCCTGAAACCGACTATAGTGCTTCAACTCCCTGTGATGCACAGAGATACCTGATAAAACTAGTACCCATAATAACTGTGTATACTGTATAATCGAGTCATTTTACATATAATGTAGTTTGTTTGTGGTTAATAATTTAAAACCCCTATCAAGGTAATATAAATGCAACTTGTAAGAAAAGATATGTGACAGTGATCCGCCAGTCTTCATGATCATCTGGGTAATTTTACTGTTCACCAGGACGCCAGCCACTCTCAACTCATGCCCTCATTATCTGTTGACCTTATAAATAGCAACTTGTTTTGAGAGCCACGATGCTGGGAGATCACGCTGTATTGTGTAGTCGCCTATCAAACCAACTCGTAGAAACCTCGTTAAGTGGTTGGAAAGCAAAACAGACGAATTTTATCACATCCTGGCCCAGCATGATACCAATTTCAAAATTAACAGAGTTGATGTCTTTGTCTTAAGTTTAAGTGACGTGCTGTACGAGTGCAGCTGGGCGTGTCACGCGCGCCGCGTGGCAGTCACGCCCTCGTTTGTCCCAGGAGTAGTCATGTGGGAGAGGTTGTTGCAGGGTAGGGGTGGCAGGTGAGTGTAACGTGCGACAAATTGGCGCAGGGAGCTTGCACAGACAAACTGTCCTCATGATACCCACTCTGATGTGGATCATGCAGGTGATGATATATACAATCAGCTGATGAGCAAAGACGTGGAATTGATAAGAAAAAAAATACTGCATGCTTAATTTTGCAGCACGGTATGCAGACAGCTAAATGTGGCAGAGAGTGCTTCATTGCTTCATTTGACTGGATCTGCTTCTTATGTTGTGCCTCCTCAGCTGACCCGCCTAAAGAGAAATATTAAGAACGCATTATAATTTTTCAGTATGGGCGATATCTTTCGTAGTAGTGAGGTTAAGACATACTGTAGTGAGTGATTAATATTATGCTATGAGTGATTATCATTATAATGTGATTAATATTACACTGTGAGTGATAAATCATTAGAGGTATTTGTCTTCCTAGTGTAATAGGAAAAGTGTATGGTAGGATACTTATTGGCAGAGTAAGGGAAATAACAGAGGAATTAGTTGGAGAAGAACAGGGAGGCTTTAGGAAAGGAAGAGTTTATGTAGATCAGATATTCATTCTTAGATCTTTAGTGGCAAAGTTTCTAGAGATGGGAAAGAAGTTGTATACGGCTTTCATGAATTTGGAGAAAGCATAGGACAGGGTGGATAGACAAGGATTATGGAAAGTATTAAGAATATATGGAGTAGATGGGAAGTTGTTGCATGCTGTGAAAAGTATGTATGATGGTGCTAAGGCTGCAGTGCGTGTGAATGGTGAACTGAGTGAAGGTTGGGTTCAAACAGGGATGTGTCATGTCTCCATGGTTGTTCAATCTGTACATGGATGGAGTAATAAAAGAGGTACAAGGTAGGGCAGTGGATGTTGGAGTGACCCTAGTGAGAGAGGGTAGTGTTTGGAAACTCATTGTACTGTTGTTTGCAGACGATACTGTGTTGTTAAGTGAAGACGAAGGGGAGCTGCAAAGCTTCGTGAATGAGATTGGGAGAGTGTGTAAGAAACAGAATCTAAAGATGAATGTAGGGAAGAGAAAAATTATCGTCTTTGAGAGAGGTGAAGTCAGTGAATGTACAGTGAGGTTGGATGGTGAGGAAATGGAAAATGTGAGTACTTTTAAGTACTTGGGGAGTGTGATGAGCAAGGATGGAAGTTTGGAGGGGGAAGTGCTTGAAAGGGTACAACAGGGAAGAAAGGTTGCTGGTTCCTTGAGAGTAGTGATAAGAAACAGGGAAGTGAGCATGGAAGTGAAAAAGTTACTACATGACAGTATTGTGATACCAACTCTGACGCATGGAAGTGAAGCTTGGATGTTGTTGGAAGGACACAAGTCAAGAGTGAGAGCAGTGGAAATTAGTTACTTAAGAGGAGCCTGTGGAGTCACATGGAGAGACAGGCTGACGAATGAGGATATAAAGGAGCATTGTGGTGTGGATGTGACAAGAAGCGTTAGGAGGAACACACTGAGGTAGTTTGGCCATGTGAAGAGGATGGAGGGTGAGAGACTGACGAGGAGAGTGTGAGTGAGGTGGAGGGGGGAGAGGGAGGGGGAGGCTGAGGATGAGATGGAGGGATGGAGTGGAGAGGTATATGAGAGAGGGGGGTGTAAGTTGGGAGCAGGGCAGTGAAATGGCGGGGGACGGCGACGTGGAGGCGATTTGTTTGTGGCCACCCCGTACGGGATTAAGGCGTCTGGCAATAGATAGTTAGATAGAGTGATAAATATTACAGTGTAAGTAACATTATAATTAGATGATTAGTTCTGGACCAATGTGGAAGTGTGCATGGAAAATTTTGGAAGGAATGAGAGAGTGTTTTTGATTGGTGATATGAATGGTAAAGTAGGGAATGTGAAGGTGGATGGAATAGTTGGTGAGTGGGGTGTGCCTGCTGAGATAGATGAGAATGGCAGTGCGTTAGTGGACATTTGTGCTGGGAGGGGGTTGGTGATAGCCAATACCCTCTTCAGGCATAAAATGATCCACATGTATACATGGTGAGTGATGAGAAGGGTGGGTGGTGAACTGAAGGAAAGGAAGGCAATGATTGATTCGGTGTGTGTGGATGAAAGGATGCGAAGATGTGTAATGGATGCAAGAGCTTATAGAGGTTGGGGGAGTGGACTTTCTGACCACTACTTGGCGGTGGCCAGAACTAGGATCCAAGTAAGATGGAGGAATAGAAGAAGGGAAAGACGAGAGGAAGGAGTAGTTGCAAGGACAGTGGAAAGGTTACAAGAGGATGAGAAAAAGGCAGAGTATAAGAGAGAAGTGGAGGAACGATTGGGCAAATATGCATTGGAGCAGATGGGGGACGTGGTAGGTGTGTGCAGGATATTCACAGAAGCAATATGTGCAGCATGTGATGTGGTGTGTGGGAGGAAGAGAAGACGGAGGGGGGTGCAAGGAACAGCGTGGTGGATTGAAGAGGTGAGACAGGCTGTGGCACAAAAGAAGAAAGGGTACAATGAATGGATGAGAAATAGGGGCGTGGAAGAAGCTGAGAGGCGGAAGAGAGAGTTATATGTAGAAAGAAAGAGAGAGGTGAAAAGATTAGTAAGAGAGAGTAAGACGAGAATGGATGAGGAATTTGGAAGGAATGTGAGTGTAAAGTGGAGGGATTGTAAGAAAATTTTCTGGAAAGAGGTGAAGAGAGTAAGACAGGGTGGAAGTGAGGTTAGCAGGGGAGTGAAAGATAAAAATGGTAGATTACTAGTGGAGAAGGGAGAATTAGTGAGCAGATGGAGAGAACACTTTAAGGAATTGTTGAACATACAGGATGGAAGTAATGCGAGAATAAGTGGCTGGGGAATGGCTGGGAGAAGGAGGGAGGTGAGAAGACAGGAAGAAATCAGTAGGGTAGAAGTTGTGGAAGCAATGAAGAAAGTTAAATTGGGGAAAGCCCCAGGAATTGATGGAGTGTGTGGTGAAATGCTGAAGCAAGGGGGAGAGATAGTAGTAGAATGGATGTGGAAGATGTGCAGATCGGCCTGGGAGGAAGGTAGAGTCCCGGAGGATTGGAAGTCAGGTATAATTATTCCCTTGTACAAAGGAAAAGGGGAAAAAGAAGTGTGTGGTAATCATAGGGGCATGTGTCTTTTTAGTATAATAGGAAAAGTGTATGGTAGGATACTTACTGACAGAGTTAGAGAAAGAACAGAGGAATTAGTTGGAGAAGAACAGGGAGGCTTTAGGAAGGGAAGAGGTTGTGTAGATCAGATATTAATTTTTAGATCTTTAGTGGAAAAGTTTCTAGTGAAGGGAAAGAAGTTGTATGCGGCTTTCATGGATTTGGAGAAAGCATATGACAAGGTGGATAGACAAGGATTGTGGAAAGTATTAAGAATATATGGAGTAAGTGGGAAGTTGTTGAATGCTGTGAAGAGTATGTATGATGGTGCTAAGGCTGCAGTGCGTGTAGATGGTGAACTAAGTGAATTTTTCTCTTTGAAGGTTGGGTTGAAACAGGGATGTGTCATGTCTCCATGGTTGTTCAATCTGTACATGGATGGGGTAATAAAAGAGGTACAAGGTAGGGTAGTGGATGTTGGAGTGGCCCTGGTGAGAGAGGATAGTGTTTGGAAACTCCCTGTACTGTTGTTTGCAGATGATACTGTGTTGTTGAGTGAAGATGAAGGAGAGCTGCAAGGCTTGATGGACGAGTTTGGGAGAGTGTGTAAGAAACGGAATCTAAAGGTGAATGTAGGGAAGAGTAAAGTGGTGATCTTTGAGTGAATATACAGCGAGGTTGGATGGTGAGGAATTGGAAAATGTGAGTACATTTAAGTACTTGGGTAGTGTAATGAGTAAGGATGGAAGTTTGGAGGGTGAAGTGCTAGAAAGGGTACAGCAGGGAAGAAGGGTTGCTGGTTCTTTGAAAGCAGTGATAAGAAACAGGGAAGTGAGCATGGAAGTGAAAAAGTTACTACATGATAGTATTGTGATACCAACTCTAACGTATGGAAGTGAAGCTTGGACGTTGTTGGAAGGACACAAGTCAAGAGTGAGAGCAGTGGAAATGAGTTATTTAAGAGGAGCCTGTGGAGTCACATGGAGAGACAGGCTGACGAATGAGGATATAAAGGAGCATTGTGGTGTGGATGTGGATGTGATAGGAAGCTTTATGAGGAACACACTAACGTGGTTTGGCCATATGGAGAGGATGGAGGGTGAGAGACTGACGAAGAGAGTGTATGTGAGTGAGGTGGAGGGGGGAAGAGGGAGGGGGAGGCCGAGGATGAGATGAAGGGATGGGGTGGAGAGGTATATGAGAGAGGGGGATGTGAGTTGGGAGCAGGGCAGTGAAATGGAGGGGGACAGGGCGACGTGGAGGCGATTTGTTTGTGGCCACCCGAACCGGAATTAAGGCGTCTCGCAATAGATAGATAGATAGATTAGGGTTATAGACTGAGTGATTAATAATATAGTGTGAATGATTATTATTGTGTGAATGATTAATACATTGTGATTAATATTACAGTGTGAACAGTATTATAGTGTGAGTGATTCATAAAGTAGTGAGAGATTAAAGTTATATTACGATTGGTTAATATTATAAATCAAGTTTTTATCAACAGAATAATGCAGGCACTGGAAGCTGGCCTTTATGACCTATGGGATAGAACATACACACCCAACTACACCGCTTGTTTCAACTCTCCAAAGAAAACTACTCTTCGCACTGCACTCGGCATCGCCAACATCTGGGTAACTAAACATGTGGGTCACAAAACATTTGAGTTACAAAACATGTGGGTAACTAAACATCTGGTTCACTGAATATCTGGGTCACTAAACATCTGGGTCACTAAATATCTGGGCAACTAATCATCTGGGTCACTAAACATCGTCACTAAACATTTGGGTAAAAAAAGACATCTGGGTCAATAAACATTTGGGTAACCAAGTATCTCTGGGTTACTAAATATCTGAGTAACATTTGAGTAACGAAACATCTGTGTCGCTGATCATCTGGGTAACTAAACCCATGGGTAACTAAACATTTTGGTAAGTAAACAGCTGAGTATCTAAACATCAGGGTAACTGAACATAAGAGTGACTGTAGCATGTAGGCAGGAAGGGTGGTGAGTTGGACACAAAATCCAAAAAAAGGGTGGCAGGATAAACTGGATGAGTGTTTAATTGAATTTGCCTGAAACGGTGAGAGGAACTGACATGACAGATGTTAATGGGGTGTATCTGGATCTATCTATCCGTTTATCTCTATATCTGTTCACTTATTTATTTATGTATATGGAGGGGGAGGAAATGTCAGGGATGGTTCCTTTTGATTTTGAGACGACTGTTCCAGTAACATTATGCACGCAGTGTAAAGCCTCTTTTGGTTTATTAGTGAAATAATCTTTATCATTATTTCAGTTTAAGGTACTTTAACCCACCCCGTCCCAACCACTTTTCCACCACTGACTCTCCCAAGTCCCGACCATTTCTGGAGAAAAGAATTTTTGGCTCAAACCTCCGCTTTTGGTGAGAAACACCTGAGGTTTAAAATACTCGATACAGGTAGCAGTACCTCCTTACCTTACTGTGTTTTCTATCAGGTTAGCTCCAAAGAAAACGAGTTCTATGGGAGGGTAACTATTCCACACCACTCATAAACGGTATTTATTTAATTTATTTCGTACGAATTTATATGTAGTACGAGTGTATACTGGTTTTCAAACAGTAATATAGGCAATATAACCATTGTTTCACTCACTAACATATCAACATACCTGACCTTTTTTGGTGACATTACCTGATCATCATTTCTGACTGTTTCTTCCTCTAATGATACATAAACTTTGTCCTTCACATTGTCATCGAATGGGGAGTCATTCTGACCCTGAATGTCTTTATTGGCCAGGTCACTGGTAACAGGTGAATTGCCGAGACAATGGCGTGCGGGGAGGGGGGGAGGTTATGCGGTGTAAGGCATTGTCCCTGCTGGCATCTTGTAGAGGAAGGTGTCCCGTGTATATGTACCAAAAATCATGTGCGAAAATAGAAAATTGTCCAAGTTAGGGACCTTGCAATAGATTCGCATTTATATATGTCAACGGGATTGACTGACAAAACGTGTGGATGACTATATACATCAACGGGACGCGGCGGGTTAAAAGCATTAGGTCTGCTCAATGTCTCTCCTACCCATGAAAATTCCTGGTGTGTCCCTCCTCTGTGTTGTGACCAATCGTTTGAGAACCACAAGAGACTAACTCATATCCTCCATCACAGGGGACGCTGGTGGTCGTGGTGGGAGGAGCAGTCATCAGTCTCCACGTCTTCTTCCTTGAGCTCCTCTGTTCCTGCCTCTCTCATTGACGCATTGGCTGGTATTCTCGTCTATTAAGGAGGCACCCTAACACCTCTTCCTTAGTGATTTATTTTCGGATATGGCTGGTTAACATTCTTTTCTGCATTATTTTTGAATGTTACTTTTGCGGACTATGACGATATTGGAAGGAATCATGTAACACAAAAGAGGGCAGAGAGGTGTAAGACAAAATAAATCCTTTAGGAAAGGGTGTCAGGGAGCTTTATTAACTGACAGGAATACAGTCCCTTGCACTGATCTTGGTCAAACAGATATCATACATGCTGTCACGATTATACACGTTCTCCTTCTCTCACCTCATTTTGATGGAAAATATGCTGAGGGAGGCTTAGTATAGTTCCTTGGCTGGTGAAATGCATCTGAAAGGATAATAACCGAATTGACAAGAGAATGAAGTAGAAACAATGATATATTAGCGGAAATTACATTTAGAGTCTGAATCCATCTGAAACCGAGCTTTGCTTGATACATCCATACCCCGATATCCAGCAGTGTTGTGTACCAGTGGGAATGTTCGGTCGGTGTGTCGGATATCGAAGCAATTTTCCCAATAAAATACTAAACAAAAGCCAGAGATGCATTCAAAACCAAAATCCAAACTCTTATATACCTTACTCAATCAACAGAGACTGACACAGAAACACAATAGGTAATGTTGTTATCTTCATAAATGCTACTATTGGTAAAAAATGGTACATCAAACATAACGTGCAGGAGGGTGGAGTGGTGGGACGTGTGGTGTTCAACATCGCTTTAGGGCAACTAAACAGTCAGGTATGCTGCTGGCAGTGCGCCAAGCGCTGGTAAGGGAGGGCGGGGGGATGGGGAGAGAGACAAGCAGGGATGGGAGAGGGAGACAAAGGGGGTGGCGGAGGGTAGGGGCACAGGGTATGAGGCAAGAAAGCCAAACAGCCCTCCTACTCCCCCCACCCTGGTCTCTCTCACTCATTTTCACTCACTTTCACTCACTCACTCACCACTGTCACTCACCACATTGACTCACTCACTCACTCACCACTCTCACTCACTCACTCACTCACACACACACACACACACACACACACACACACACACACACACACACACACACACACACACACACACACACGCACACACACACACACACACACACACACTGAGTCACGAGCACACAGGTCAGACGTGTGTCACTAAGTGCTACACTGGGGATACCTAAGTTGTATCTTTTTATGGGTCAAGCTTGTATTAGGTTACTTTAAGTGATGATCCAACACAGTAAATCAAGTAATAGCAAAGAAAGTGTAGCCTAAGGTAAGTATCTATCTATCTGTCTATTGCCAGACGCCTCAATCCCGTTTGGGGTAGCCACAAACATATCACCTCCACGTCGCCCTGTCCCCCGCCATTTCACTGCCCTGCTCCCAACTCACACACCCCTCTCTCATATACCTCTCCACAACATTCCTCCACCTCATCCTCGGCCTCCCCCTCCCTCTTCCCCTCTCCATCTCACTCACATACACTCTCTTCGTCAGTCTTTCACCCTCCATCCTCTCCACATGGCCAAACCACCTCAGTGTGTTCCTCATAACGCTTCCTATCACATCCACATCCACACCACAATGCTCCTTTATATCCTCATTCGTCAGCCTGTCTCTCCATGTGACTCCACAGGCTCCTCTTAAATAACTCATTTCCACTGCTCTCACTCTTGACTTGTGTCCTTCCAACAACGTCCAAGCTTCACTTCCATACGTTAGAGTTGGTATCACAATACTGTCATGTAGTAACTTTTTCACTTCCATGCTCACTTCCCTGTTTCATATCACTGCTTTCAAAGAACCAGCAACCTTTCTTCCCTGCTGTACCCTTTCAAGCACTTCACCCTCCAAACCTCCATCCTTACTCATCACACTACCCAAGTACTTAAACGTACTCACATTTTCCAATTCCTCACCATCCAACCTCGCTATACATTCACTGACTTCACCTCTCTGAAAGACCATCACTTTACTCTTCCCTACAATCACCTTTAGATTCCGTTTCTTACACACTCTCCCAAACTCATCCACCAAGCCTTGCAGCTCCCCTTCGTCTTCACCCAACAACACAGTATCATCTGCAAACAACAGTACAGGGAGTTTCCAAACACTATCCTCTCTCACCAGGGCCACTCCAACATCCACTACCCTACCTTGTACCTCTTTTATTACCCCATCCATGTACAGATTGAACAACCATGGAGACATGACACATCCCTGTTTCAACCCAACTTTCAAAGAGAAAAATTCACTTAGTTCACCATCCACACGCACTGCAGCCTTCGCACCATCGTACATACTCTTCACAGCATTCAGCAACTTCCCATCTACTCCATATATTCTTAACACTTTCCACAATCCTTGTCTATCCACCCTGTCATATGCTTTCTTCAAATCCATGAAAGCCGCATACAACATCTTTCTCTTCTCTAGAAACTTTTCCACTAAAGATCTAAGAATGAATATCTGATTTACACAACCTCTTCCCTTCCTAAAGTCTCCCTGTTCTTCTGCAACTAATTTCTCTGTTCTTTCTCTAACTCTGTCAGTAAGTATCCTACCATACACTTTTCCTATTATACTAAGAAGACTAATGCCCCTATGATTACCACACACTTCTTTTTCCCCTTTTCCTTTGTACAAGGGAATAATGATACCTGACTTCCAATCCTCCGGGACTCTACCTTCCTCCCAGGCCAATCTGCACATCTTCCACATCCATTCTACTACTATCTCTCCCCCATGCTTCAGCATTTCACCACACACTCCATCAATTCCTGGGGCTTTCCCCGATTTAACTTTCTTTATTGCTTCCACAACTTCTATCCTACTGATTTCTTCCTGTCTTCTCACCTCCCTCCTTCTCCCAGCCATTCCCCAGCCACTTATACTCGCATTACTTCCATCCTCTATGTTCAACAATTTCTTAAAGTGTTCTCTCCATCTGTTCACTTTTTCTCCCTTCTCCACTAGTAATCTACCATTTTTATCTTTCACTCCCCTGCTAACTTCACTTCCACCCTGTCTTACTCTTTTTAAAGCAAGTAAACATTACCATATATCAGTGTCAAGGGATGTGCTGGATTTGCTTACGTCTGCTGCACAGCAACAAGGTTTGCAGACGACAGAGTGATGCAAGACTGTAAGTAGAGATCTTTTCCTTCAGATGGCTTCATATTTTGGAAAGATGCGTTTAGAAGGTGTTAAAAAAAGAGACAAAGGTAAAAAAAAAAAAAAAAAAGGATGATGACTTCTACCCAGAACTGGTTGAAAAGGAAACTTACAGTAAATTAGTTGAAAAAGTAAACAAGCAAGAGCCAACTTTTGAAATGGAAATCGAGGAAATCAAGAATAAGCTACGCAGGAAAAAAGAAACAAAAATTAGGGATTAATAAGGGAGATAAATAGAAAAGCCACAACAATAGATGAACTATCAGCTGAGGTAAATTCAGTGAGAATAGAGCTGGTGAAATGGGATGTACAGTTGTTAACCGTGAGAGAATTATGGATGATTTCAGAAATGGTACAGAAAAAATCATGCCAGCAAGCAGTCTGATAAACCAAAGTAGTAATACTGAAGAGAAAATAACACAGGTAAATGAAATGGTGAGAAATTAGAAAAATGAGGAACAACTATGAATCCTGAAATAATGAAAGTAAAGAATGATGTAGATACAAAGGTAGATGGAAAAAGTGTAAGAATGGAAGTGAAATAAATTATAAAAAATACCCCAAAACTAGTCATGTAAGCTTTAGAGATTAACAAATCTACAGTAATAAGTGGCATAGGTGAAGAAGAAATAAACAACAGAATCTCAAGGGACAAAAGGAGGTGGAAAATATAATGAATATAGCAAGTATCAGAGGATATCTCTAATAAAGATATAGAAGAACGTAAAAGGTTAGGGAAGTATGAGTGAATTACGTCAAGGCCCCTGAAAGTAACATTCCAGTGTGCAAACACTGTAAAGGATCTGTCTATCTATCTATATACCTAGGCTGGTTCCCCTAAGGAAAGGGAGGTAGCCAAGACAGGACGACACACTCCCCATTTACTCATCCATTCAAACACATTCATTCGCATCTTAGCCCCAAAGGGGAGAACAGACAGATCCTCACCGCACCACACCGCACAAGGGTCAACTGCTCAATGCAGTCAGTGACATCCGCAGCAGGGCCCGACAGCAGAGCTGGTTTACCCATGCCACATCATAACAGACTCATCCCCTTACCCGCACCTGACCTGAAATAGCTGATCAGACTGTAAAGGAAATATTTAAAAATGCTGACAAACTATTGGAAAAAGAGGAATTTAAAAAAATATGGATAAGAAGATCCCTAACTCAAGAAGACTTGGTAGACTAGTGGAATATCTGGAAAATGTGGCTGTATAAAAATCCTCAGGAATTTTAGAGTCTAAGTTGGCAAATAGGCTTTCCTAGGGTGTTTTTTTGTGCTGAATCCATTTTTGCTGTTTGCCAAGCTGTATCTCGTGCGGTTTTGCTCCTAGCGGACAAAATCCAAGATGACCACCATTTTTTCTAGAAAATGCATATTTTGAAGAATTACTTCAAATATAAAATATATTAATGGATATAATGCATTGCACAAGCTCCTAATGTACATATTGATAATATAATATGTAAAATGTGTGTTTCTGTGTGTAAATAAAGCATCATAAACAGTGAAAATCCAAGATGGCTGCAGTTTTATTTGATTGTTGATATCTTTGCTTCCGGGAACGATGTATATGATATGTTTTTGTTTTATTCTTGTCCCTTTCTCAACACTACTCTCTGAAAAGGAGGAACCAACACTGATACCAAAATAACAGGCTCAAGAAGGATTTATTGAGATGATTCATGTGGCTTTGAGACTGAGAGGTGATATACTGGCACATCCCATGTACAAGGGATTTGGTGTCAATGAAGATTAAATGATATCCTGCGTCCCAAATAGCCTTTTTATGTTCCTTCGGTTGATGTTTGGTGGACATAGTTTTTTGGAAGCAGATCCAGACGACGTAGCAGACGATACAAAACAGGATGACAGTCAAGTAAAAGTTCTTAGTATTGCACAAGACTTGGTTTACAACGTCACTGGAGGTAAGCACTGGACTCCTAAACATCTTGGGCTTGCCAGCACTTTGCACCAGGCTACACGGTCTAAAGAACTTGTTGAACTATTTCACAAAGCTGGACACATCATAAGTTACCCGAAACTACTGCAGGTTGACACATCCCTGGCTGAGAGTACACTGAAAACAGTGGATGCAGAAACAGGAGCAGTGATTCCACCAAACTTTGTACCAAACAGATTCGTGCACCTCACGTGTGACAACATTGACATCAACGACAACAGTTTTGATGGTAAAAACAACTTCCATGCCACACACATCGCTGGATGGCAAAGAGGTCCCGAAGCAGACATAGGACTGAAGGACCTTCGACCTTCCCCAAACACGAGTCTTAAAGTTCCCGAAGTCATGGATCAACTTTCACCTACTGCAGTGGTGACAGGAAGACTAGAACCTAGAGTAACTGAGGGCATCAACAAAGAATGGTACAATGAATCAAATGATGACAATCCATCGGCAGCTCAAGCCATTGCCAAGGACATGGCCTTTTTCCTGAAACGACAAGATGTGGACATCAAGACAGGCTGGACACATTTTAACCAAAGTAACTGTAGCCATACCACGTTGAGTACACCGCTTCCCGTTCGATCAGCGAAGTTAAGCAACGTTGGGTCTGGTTAGTGCTTGGATGGGTGACCGCCTGGGAACACCAGATGCTGTTGGCATCCCTACGTCAAGTGGGGTTGGTGGAGGATTAGTGCCCCTCCCTGTAAAACAATGAACTCTAAGCCCTTGGCCACCCCGTCTGGGATACATGGTGTCTGGCAATGAATGAATGAATGAACTGTAGCGCCAATCCTGAAATAACGAGTATTGGTTAAATACCAATTGTCCAGGCCCCAACCCATGAATTTGACACTCTCCATACGGTGGTTCAGAGAAGCAAACACATTGCAACACGACTTGGACAACACCATGTCGTACTTACAGTTGATGAAGCCCTTTATTGTAAGCTGATGGAGCTCAAGTGGGCAAAGGATGAATACCAGGACTTCCTGATTGTCAGAATGGGCGGGTTGCACATATCACTGAACTCTCTGAAGGTCATTGGGAAACATGTTCAATCATTTGGTCTACTGGAGGCTTGGGTTGAAAGCAAAATCCTTGGTCCTGGTACAGCAGAACAAGTCCTCACGGGCAAAGGCAAGTCATACTCCAAAGCAATGCGAGCACATAAGCTAACCATCCAGGTCATGTGGAGAATCGTGATGCCAAAGCTCCTGACCTTCATCCAAAACGAAGCACAAGGGCTGAGGGCTGAAATAGAGGCAAAAGCAAACAGCGAAGACATTGAAGAACTGTTATTGCATCACTGGTGCCAACACTGATGTCCCTACCCCCAGTCCCAGACTCATGTGTGGAACTGATCACCTGCAACTGCGCCAACCGATGTATGAGTGCACGTTGCAAATGTAAAAAGTCCCACTTGCATTGTACAGCAGCATGCAAATGTAGAACATCCGATGACGATTGTAGCAATGTCGAAGCACAACAATGCCACTGTGTAAAACACACTGCCACTATGCCTGTTCATCAATTTGCAATCTGCAACTTGTTGTAATATAAATGTGTTGTCAGCCATCCTGGATTTATGTTTATGTTCATTACTTAATTAAGAGAAAAGTAATATCAATAAAATGATTAATGTACAATGACTTTATAGCTGGGTTTAATAAGGTTTTACGGTCGTCATAATGATATACGGATAAGGCACCACTTGTAAAAATGATGCTTTTGAGTTTAAGGCGGCCATCTTGGATTTACCCGTCTGACGGTGTCAGCTTGAGAGATACAGCTTGGCAAAGAGCAAAAATGGATTCTGCAAAAAAAAAAAAACACCCTAGAAAAGCTTATTTTCCAACTTTGACTCCAAAATGCCTGGAGTTGTCCAAATACCTGAAAACCGGACTAGACTATGGGAACACTAGAGGAGATGAGAGAGGAAGCAAAAACAAACAACGAGGAATGATCAGAGGTAGAGAAGAGCAATTTAATTTTTTACAAAGTAATTGGATTGCAGGTACGAAAGTGGTTCATAACCAGCAGGTAATAAAAAGAAGGAAGGTAACAGACTCAATCTATGGCAAATATGTAAACAAGATGATTAAGTTGATGAAGTCAAATGTAGATGGAATGGTATCTACATTATTAGAGATGAAAGATTATGCCAATGAAAAGGAACTACATATTATTTGCCTAACTGAAACAAAATTAACCCGAAGAATATCAAACGATACCTTAAACATAGAGGAATACAATGTATGGAGACGAGACAGGAATTTAATAAAAGGAGGAGGAATTATAGTTTTAACAAAGGAAAATCAACAAGTCACAGAAAAAGAACTAGATATACCCTCACAACTAGACCTGATTGCAGTAGAGATTAAAATATCTGAAGGGAAAGTAATTCTGGCAAATTAATACATGCCACCCAGAACAGACACTGAGAAAGAGGCGAATTTGACTACCTGGCAGAGAGTAGACTTCAAAGTTAAAGAGCATTACTACATGGTATGGAAGAGGAATCTGAAAGAATTATATTAACTGGAGATTTCAGTACAAGTATAAGTTGGAATACTCTAGATGAAAGAAGCCATAAAAGCTGGTTGGACCAAAGGCTCCAGGATCTTGTGCAAGACTCTTTTCTAACACAACATGTTAGGGAAAACACCAGAAAAAGAGGACCTGATGATCCATCAGAACTACATCTTATATTTACTAGAGAAGGGAAATTTTACTGACAATGTAATGTATCACC
The DNA here is from genome assembly GCF_032717465.1 of Coenobita brevimanus. Lineage (NCBI taxonomy): Eukaryota > Metazoa > Arthropoda > Malacostraca > Decapoda > Coenobitidae > Coenobita > Coenobita brevimanus. Next base: position 39,419,482 of record NC_136983.1, on the reverse strand, counting down.
CTCCATTCGGCAAGAGCGACCTTGCAGTATTAAATTGCAACTTCAGGATTGCATATGACATAGTTAACAGTAATGAGAATTACAAAGAGAGCCTAAACTACAAAAAGGGCAACCACCATGACCTAAAGAAGTATTTCTTAGAAATAGATTGGGAAAAGGAGCTTCGAGGACAAGATTTAAATGTCATATATACAAAATATTGAACTTTATGAAATAGGAGTCCAAAATTACAGTCCGCAGCACAAAGAAACAGAAATGAAAATAAGTGGTTTAATACAGAATGTAAACAATAAAACGAAAAAGAGACATGTTGTGGAACATATACAGATAACACAATAGTATGAGAGCATATAACAACTATAGACAGGCATGAAATGATTATACAAGGATAAGGAGAGAAGCCCAAAGACAGTTTGAGGAAGACATTATAAATAAAAGTACTGATCAACCAAAGGTATATTACAGCTACATCCGAAGCAAAACCAAAGTTAAAGATAAATTGCAGTCCATTACAAACAATGGTATCATCTGTACACGAGAGAAAGATATTTGTGAAGCACTAAATAAAAATTTCCAAACAGTTTTACAGAAAAAAAAAAATAGTTTTGAGAGAGATGATATGGAACATGCATGCCCACACATTTTACTGGATATACAAATATCAGAAAAGGAAGTACACGAAGAGTTAAGTAAATTAGACAAAGGAAAAGCAAATGGTCCTGACGAGATTTCATGTTGGGTGCTACATGAATGTGAATGTGCATGAGTTCAGTAGACCAATATATTTAACATTCAAGGAATCCTAAGGACAAGGCAAAGTACCTGATATTTGGAAGAAGGCAAACATTGTTTCCCTATTCATGAAAGGGGATAGACAGAATTCACTCAACTACCAACCAGTATCACTAACCAGTGCTGTAAGTTGGATACTAGAAAAGCTGATAAGAGCAATTTGGGTAAACCATCTAGAAGAACACAATACGATAACAGAAACGCAACTTTGGATTTAGAAAGGGAAAATCATGTGTTACTAATCTAATCATCTACTATGACAGAGTTGCAGAAACATTACAGAAAAGAGAAGGATGGGTGGACAGTATCTATCTTTTCAAGAATGCATTTGACACAGTACTGCACCAAAGACTTTTATGGAAACTGTACCATCAAGAAGGAATCCAAGGCAACCTGTACTGGTGGATGCGAGATTTTCTCAGAAAAAGGGAAATGAGAACCATACTAAGGGGTAATTATTCAGCATGGTGGAGGGAAGTCACTAGTGGAGTTCCACAGGGTTCAGTGCTGGCACCAATTATATCTTTAGTACTTATAAATGACATAGACAGTAACACTGGAAAAGAAAGCTATTCAAATATGTTAGCTGATGATGCAAAAATACAAAGAAAAACTACTAACAGACTCTTGTAGAAAGCTACAAGAAGAATTAAATAAGCTTCATGAATGGAGCAATAAATGGCAAATGGAATTCAGTGTGGACAAGTGTCATTTTATTAAGTTCGGTAAAAGTGGAAAAAGACCAGACTGGGATTATAAGTTAGGAAGTTCAACCCTACACACATCAGAAAGAGAGAAGGACCTAGGTGTGATTATCAGTAACAGACTGTCTCCGGCTGAACACATCAGTGCGAAGGTAAGGAACATGTATACACTGCTTGCTAATATGAGAAAAGCATTCACATACAAAAATGAAGACATGCTGGGAAATATAACATCATTCATCAGACCAACTCTGGAGTATGCATCAGTAGTCTGGAATCCTCATCTCAAGAAACACATAAATAAGACTGAGAAAGTTCGAAGGGCTGCTACAAGATGGGTACTAAGCTTAAAGGATCTAAACTATGGAGAAAGACTAGAAAAACTGAATCTACCAAGACTACAGGAGAGAAGGAAATGAGGAGACATGATTTTTTCTATAAATGCATGTTGGGGAAAGAGAAAATTGACATAAAGGAGTATATAACCTATGAGGAAGCATCGGGAAGAGGACACTACAAAAAGCCACATAAAATGAGAGGTGATAAAGACATAAGGAATTGCAGTTTCCCAAGTAGGACAATTGATCAGTGGAATGCACTACCGAATGAAATAGTGTGTGCCAAAACAATTCATGAATTTAAGGATATATATGGTAAAAGTGATTTAATACACGAGACACTACGAGCTTGACTCTTTCCCGTTAACCCGCCGCATCCCGGCAGATTGTTCACCATTGCCCCCCCCCCCCAGTCCCAGCAGATTTTCGATATATACATATATATATATATATATATATATATATATATATATATATATATATATATATATATATATATATATTTTAGCTAAAACCTCCACATTTTATGAGAAACATCGAAAATTCAGAAAGTGCTCACCTGAGCTTAATAATGCCCTCCCCTCACCTGGTACTGGACCTTCTTCTCTCAAGCCACGCTCCACAGAAGTAGTTTTCTATGTGAGGGGTAACTATTTCAAACCAGTCAGAATAGGTAAATATTTATTTATATGATACGAATTTATATGTAGTGCAAGAGTATATTGGTTTTCACACAATAGTATAGGTGATATAAGCGTTGTTTCACTCACCAAACGCATCAACATACTGCACCTTCCTTGGCGACGTTACCTTCTTATCACTTCAGCTCGTTTCTTCCTCAAACCCAGGTAATATTTGTCCTCCACATTGGGAGTCACTCTCGCCTTGAATTTCTTAGTCAGAGAGACCGTGGTGTGACATGTCTTTACTGGCCAGGTCACTGCTGACAGGTCAGTTGTCAAGAAAATGGCATTCAGGGGAGGGGGTCATGCGGGTTCAGGCAGTGTTGCTGCGTGGCGTTGGATAGCGGAAGGTCTTCCACATATGCCTACCAAAAATTACCTGCAAAACTGAAAAAAGTGCAAATGACGAACCTTCCAACTGCAAAACGTGTAAATACGTCGAGAATCACCGTGACAAAATGTTGCAACATGTACACACGTTGACAGGACACCTCGGGTTATTAAGATACAATTAGGTAAGAGCAATTAGGAAGGTAAGAACACACACACACACACACACACACACACACACACACACACACACACACAAAATGGGAAACAAGCAGGGGAGAGGGACAATAGGGGTATGGAGGGAGACATGCCTGGCTGCACTGAGCGTGGCGGGGGATGGATGAGGGACGGGGTGAGGTGAAAAGAGGGGATGGAGGAAGGACGGGAGGGCCGGGAGAGCCTTGTTTCAAACCTAGGGAGAGGTGAGGTGTCAGATCAGTGAGGTGATGTGTCAGACTAACAAGGCGATGGTCATTGAAATTGTTCAGAGTGTGGGAATACAGGTAATCTGAAACTTAACCCCGCTAAAGTAACAACCCCGATATATCACCCACAGTATTTGAACATTAGGCTTCCTCGACTTCATCCGACAACAGATTGTTACTCATCTTCTATAATCACATCTCATGACTATGTAAATAGATTTATTAGAGCCAGGAAATACTGTAGATGCAATGCTCTCTGCAGACTTCATTTCTGGCAGCCCTGCCTTCGTCCGTTTATTCCTTACCCTCACCTGTTCTGTGGAAATGGTCTTTACCTGAGCCCCGTCTTTGTCTCTCCCATCTCCCACTGGTGTTCTCTCTCTCTCTCTCTCTCTCTCCATCAGTACACCCCTTTTTTCCCCCTATGATTTGTTTCTATACCCATATCCAAGTATTTTTCTTGTGTGTGTGTGTGTGTGTGTGTGTGTGTAAGTCTGCCAAAGCACGGACGTCTTGCATGAGGGGCGTGGTGTAGCCAGCGGACTTTTCCTTGTTTTTCACAGTACACATGAGCTTTTTAATCAGTACTCCCCTTTTTCCCCCATAGTTTGTGTTTGCACTGCCTTACACAGTTTAGTGGCTGTTCAGGACACACACACACACACACACACACACACACACACACACACACACACACACACACACACACAAATTCTTAGTGTCACTAACTGGCTAACTTGTGAACATCTGTCTATCTATCTATTGCCAGACGCCTCAATCCCGTATGGGGTGGCCACAAACAAATCGCCCCCAAGTCGCCCTGTCCCCCACCATTTCACTGCCCTGGTCCCAACTCACACCCCCCTCTCTCATATACCTCTCCACCCCATCCCTCCATCTCATCCTCGGCCTCCCCCTCCATCTTTCCCCCTCCACCTCACTCACATACACTCTCTTCGTCAGTCTTTCACCCTCCATCCTCTCCACATGGCCAAACCACCTCAGTGTGTTCCTCATAACGCTTCCTATCACATCCACATCCACACCACAACGCTCCTTTATATCCTCATTCGTCAGCCTGTCTCTCCATGTGACTCCACAGGCTCCTCTTAAATAACTCATTTCCACTGCTCTCACTCTTGACTTGTGTCTTTCCAACAACGTCCAAGCTTCACTTCCATATGTTAGAGTTGGTATCACAATACTGTCATGTAGTAACTTTCTCACTTCCATGCTCACTTCCCTGTTTCTTATCACTGCTTTCAAAGAACCAGCAACCTTTCTTCCCTGCTGTACCCTTTCAAGCACTTCACCCTCCAAACCTTCATCCTTACTCATCACACTACCCAAGTACTTAAACGTACTCACATTTTCCAATTCCTCACCATCCAACCTCGCTGTACATTCACTGACTTCACCTCTCTCAAAGACCATCACTTTACTCATCCCTACATTCACCTTTAGATTCCGTTTCTTACACACTCTTCCAAACTCATCCATGAAGCCTTGCAGCTCCCCTTCGTCTTCACTCAACAACACAGTATTATCTGCAAACAACAGTACAGGGAGTTTCCAAACACTATCGTCACTCACCAAGGCCACTCCAACATCCACTACCCTACGTTGTACCTCTTTTATTACTCCATCCATGTACAGATTGAACAACCATGGAGACATGACACATTCCTGTTTCAACCCAACTTTCAAAGAGAAAAATTCACTTAGTTCACCATCCACACGCACTGCAGCCTTCGCACCATCGTACATACTCTTCACAGCATTCAACAACTTCCCATCTACTCCATATATTCTTAACACTTTCCACAATCCTTGTCTATCCACCCTGTCATATGCTTTCTCCAAATCCGTGAAAGCCGCATACAGCTTCTTTCCCTTCTCTAGAAACTTTTCCACTAAAGATCTAAGAATGAATATCTGATATACACAACCTCTTCCCTTCCTAAAGCCCCCCGTGTTCTTTCTCTAACTCTGTCAATAAGTATCCTACCATACACCTTTCCTATTATACTAAGAAGACAAATGCCCCTATGATTACCACACGCTTCTTTTTTCCCTTTTCCTTTGTACAACATACCAGGGCATTTTAGCGAGCTATTATCAGGTGTACAGTTATGTCGGTGTGTCGGTATGACTTGAACATCACCCTTTCACTCATATCCCTGCCATATCCATATCCACATAGCGTTCTTATATTCCACGGTCCACATCTGCCACGTACTTTATAAGTACACCCATTTCCCGATGTGGTTTACATTTGTATCGGTGTATTCACTTTATTTTAGAGTCCGCTCTGATGGTCCGTTTTCCCTCACACTCGGTAAATGTAAGATGCTTTATGTCTCCAACTTCTCTAAGTTCTGTTCACAACTTCGCCATTACAACGGCGTTTTAGAAAAAAAAAAATGTTTACCAGATGATAAACAGATACATGGCAAGTACACTGATTTATGTTTCATGTCGTTTTGCAAGAGTTCAGTTTTGGTGAGAGAGCTTCACAGGCAAATGGTCCCTTTGAAGTAAATGCCGAAGCCAAAGGGTTAAATTGCTGTGATATTTCCTTGTTGATGTGAGAATCTGTGTTGCAAAATACCATCTTACACTACTGACGTAATGAAAAATCTTCGTAAGAAAAATATAAGAGGAAAATACATTTCTCTCAATGTTTTATTTCTCCGAAAACGAAACGCGAATTTTGAGAACCTGGCACTTATATATATTTTTCATCGTTTTTAATGAATCTGCTACAAAACTGAGTTCAATCTTGTCTCCTGAAATGTGCCATTTATACTGTAGTTTTATCCAAACACTTGTTTTGTTTGTGTCAGTCTGTCTTTTGGTGGGAATTTAATGATGTATTAAATTATTCAACATAAGCCTTCTGAGCTCAGGGACCGTCCCAGTTCCAAGATTTGATATAACATCCTTCTGAGAAGATGTGCGAACTCCTCTTTCAAAAAAATCGTATCCAGTCTTGAAACTGACACTGGAGGCCTGTTGGAGTTTGTGTTTGCGCGAGAAATCTTCCCACCAAGTGGAGCTCCCACGCGCGCCATCAGCCAGCACCTGGGGCTTGGTGGTCAGTCTGACTCAGGCCACACTCGTGATATGACACGCCCATGCCTCTTAGAATGAATATCAAGCTGGCCTCAATGTCTCTGTCGCCTTCCTGGTCCTCACCCTAACATGGATCAGTGGAGTTCTACGGGTGACCCTGGGGTGGTGCCACCAGTGTCTGAGCAGGTGAGCCCAGAGTCAAAGGACTGGCTCTGCCGAATGGTGCTGGGAAACCAAGTGCACAGCAACATGTACAAAGTGCCACCACCCCAGCTGCAACCTCCAGGGATGGGAACAGCCTACCAGTAGGTGTACCCATCCCTACACCCAGAAGCATTGGACCAGTGGTGAGTGCTGGCACCACCTGCTACTCTCGGTAAGCCTACTGTATAATGGGAATGTCGCCATCCCAGTTCAAGGCAAGGGCCTGCAGCGTTGGGTGCTATAGCAGTGGTTGCAGGTGGGTCACAACCTTGGCTTTGGGTTATGTATGACTGCTGTATGACTCTGAGGTGCAGAAATGCGTGGATGTACGGGTGGCCAAGCATGCTGTAGATTTGAGGCCATGTGCACGGAGGAGGCCGTCAGCATGGTGAGAAACTTGATGTGGGCACCAGGTGCACTGTGGGGACATTATTGGACATCTTCATGTACACACAGGAGCCGCAAGATAACGTGTGTTCTTATATGGTAAAATGTACAGCCAAAGCAGTAGAGTGTAATTTTAGGTGCCTCTAGTGTTCTGTAAATCTCGATGATTTTGTGCTATCAGAAATGCTTGTGATGGGGCTGCACAACCTCAGTATGAAAACAGAAGTGCTGCGGCGAGTTCCAGTGTTGCCATCTGTGGAAGAAATCACAGTCGCCTGTGAAGTGTTTGATTCGGCAGAAAAAACAGCGGAAGTGCATGGCCATGGTGGTGTGGCTGGTGCTTCAGTGAGTGACGAGGAGGAAATGGAAGTGGCCAGTGCCACTCAGTCGCGGCAGGTGGGTGCAGGGCCACCCCAGCCTCGTGCCCCTCCCCCCAACCAGCAAAAGGTTGCCAGAGATGCAGCGGCAGCCAGTGCAGCAGGGAGCACTGGTGCCCTGCCGTCAGGACCACCTGCCGCAGATGTCTGTCCACTTCCAGCGAGTGTGCAGGTCAATGAAGCAGCCTAGCCCCGCCGAGACCACCCACAGCATCATGATAGCCAGCGCCAAGGCATCAGTGTGCCTGAGGGTGGAAGTGAAGTGTGATACCCCACCAGCAGCATGCGAGGTGATGGCGGTAACCACGGGAGCACAGGTATTCATAAAGGGAAGCCACTTCATGCAGGGCCTCTGGCTGACTCTGGGAAGTCTACAGAGACCTACTGTGAGTATTAATCCCTTACCACCGGCTGACATGTAAAGCAGTCACGACTTTGGGTGCGGAGCAATGCCAGTTGATGTGTATAGCCACAGGCGTCTTCCCACTACCCTTTGAACTTTAACTTATCCTTAATTATTGACTGGACCACCTAGAAACGTGGGGATATTTTCATTTGAAAGAAGAAGAGTTGGTTATTCTTATGTGTCTTTATTTTTTTCTCTAGCTGTTAAAGTTTGGCAGATATTAGGGTTTAAAGTAAGGGTAATTTTTTTCATCACGAATATCCTAAGCAGGGAGGAGTATGCAACATCGGAAAACCCCCGAGTGTAGGGGTTAATCACCTCATAGGCGGGAGCATGTGATGTAGAATGCAAGGAAAGCCGCATCAATGTGGGCAGAAGGTTTGCAATGGCAAACCTGTACTTTGCTGATGGGGTGCAGCAGCTGTATCTGTTACTGCAGATGTGCAAAATGCTGAGCATGGTACCACACAACTCCCCCAAAGTGCTGCAGTTGTAGCAGTGATAGCCAGCACCCTAGAAGACGAAAAAGGCACCACTGTAGACCTACGTCAAGTGGAGGAGGAAGCACACCAGGACAAGGGCTACAGGCTCCTCCACGAGAACATGGGCGCTGGGACTGGGCCGATTGGAAGGACAAGGAGCCAATAGCACTCTGCCCATACTACAGGATGAGAAGACACCTGTCATGCCACGGGAACACTGTCATGTAGGCCAGTGATAAGGGACACCTGCGACTCATAAGTCCCACAGCCCTTTGATTCGCGATCCTAGCCAACCTCCATGCACGTCACCAAGGCAGGGACTTCATGCTCAGGTGCACCAGGCAATGCGTGTACTGGTCTGGCATAGATGCTGAGGTGAGGCAGAAGAGGAGACACTGTCAAGTATGCAAAATCAACGCTCCATCACAACCCACAGAAAACTTGCTGCCGATACCCCCACCAGAATACCTCTTCCAGTAAAGAGTGGCTGTTCCAAATGGAGGGGGAGAAGTACATAGCTAACACAGACAGGTTAACTGGCTGGCTGGGGGTAGAGCATCTGCCCAGGTTCACCGCCAGCTCACAGCTCATAATGGCCTTTTGTAAGTGGTTCAGAAGGTTCGGTATCCCAGAGGCCCTGTCTTGTGACGAAGGTATGAACCTCATGAGTTGGGAAATGAGGACATTCCTATCCATATGGCATGTGCGTTGGGAGTGTCATCGGTCCATTATCCACAGTTTAATGGCTGAGCGGAAGCTGCAGTCAGTCTGCCAAGAGGCTGCTGAGGAGCAACATTGGCCCTGGAGGCTCCCTGGACTTGGATGCAGCCACCAGGGCCATATTGCAGTACCTCAACACCCCGCTACATGACATCAATGCATCCCCAGCCCAGCTGCTGATGGGGCATCAGCTGAGAGACTCTGTATCTGCTCCCAAAGCACACTACATGATCAGCAGGTGGTTGGTTGGGATGCTGAGAAGCAGGGAACGGGCCATGCCCACACTGGGGATGCAGTGGCCATGAAATTTAACCAGACAGCACACAACCTCTCCCCTCTAAACCCAGGCCAGGAGGTGCGCCTACAGAACCAGGCGACTGGCTGGTGGGACCATGTAGGGGTTATTGTTGACGCACCACCCCCAAGGCAATACCTGGTGAGGCTGGACGTCAGTGGGTGAGCCTACCTTAGGAATTGCCACCACCTATGCCCCTATGAGGAGGTAGGGAAACAGACACCCACCACGTACGTTGCGAGTGGTCCTCAGTGGGAGGACAAGCAAGGGGGAAGACTTCTCAGCCTCTCCCTCCTCTGGAGAGGACGCTGCCCAAGACACCTAGAAAGCTATGTACCATGACATTGCAGTGTTTTGTAGCCCTAGGCATGTTCAGGTGTTTTGTAATGTGTATAACCTTGTTACGCTTATACAATGATACTAGACCAACGGTTGCTCCAGCGCATGTAATTGAATTCCTTATTGTTGCAGGAATTATGCCATTGTTAAGTTAGCATAAATGGAACATGAAATTTTTGCCAACATTATGTCATGTAATGCCCACTCTTAAGTTATAATGAGTGTCAGTATCTGCCCATTGTTGCAGTGACCTCCTTCCTTCTCGGCCAGTGTGTTTTGTATTAATACTGCAGAAACTGGGAAATTCACTGCTATGGAGATGGGGTGTTGGAGTTTGTGTTTGCACGGGAAATCTTCCTGCCAAGCGGAGCTCCTGCGCATTCCACCAGCCCACACCTGGAGCTTGGCGGGCAGTCTGACACAGGCTGCGCTAGGGAGACAGTTGTCAAGTGCATCTTCAGTAGGAGAATGTGATAAAACAGCAAAAATAAAAAATAGAGTTTGCACTGTTATCTCTTTCCTGGCTGTGACTACGATCCTTTATCTTCTCTTCCACTGTCAACACACTCAAAATAGGGGATGGAAAAGCTGGCAAGAGAACACTAATCTGGGCCATGTTCTTTTTACAGTGTAGAATAGCTGTCGTTATTTATCATCTACTTGTTCCTTCAATCATGTACTGTACCTACTTTCTCACTGTGTACAAATCAAAACCAGGAATGGGGAAAGCTGGGAAGTGGATATCAAACTGGCCATGACTCGGTTAACGCCCTGGCATCTTGTATAGTATGAGGACCTCTCATACATGGCGACTAGTTCTTGTATATTAATTAGCAACTCTGTGCAATCTGTAACTTCAATGAATTGGTTCAGCACACAGAACCTTTGCAAAGCTGTTTTTACTTGAAAGGTAATGCGATCGTATCAAGACAGATCACAAGGAAGACCTCACCAAGAAAGTTAAGAGGTGAAGGACTGAGCTGTGTGTTCTTGAAGGTATGAAGGATAATGATGTGAAAAATTGTGTCAAGTTGAGATGGAAGAATTAGGTTTTCGAGTTATGAAAGCTGACAACGCTTCTTCTGCCCCAAACAGAAGTAAAAGACAGATCAGAAGATTTGTGCACCAAAGCCTTATCCTGGGATCATTGGAATATTTTGTGATAATTATTTGAAGATGAACACTGTGAGGTATAAGCATAATGATAATATTGGTGATGACGATTACTGTGATGATAATAATGGTAATGATGATTAAAATTACTGTGATGATAATGTTGGTGATGATTATGTGTGTCATCATATACCTGGATAATTGGATGGCGCTGGTGGAGACAAGTAGGACTGACTGGGTAATTGTTGACAACTTTAATGATGGTGAGGAACTACCCTGGGAACCTTATGTCAGTGTAGGCATATCCAGTAGTCTTACATGTGCTGGATGATCCTCATGTCACTAAGGGTCCGGCCACACTTGCTCCAAACATGTGACCGTCAAGAAAAAACGAAACACCGGGTTAGAGATACCGCAGTATCTGAGTCTGAACGAATGGTGTAAAGAAGAGGTCTGAACACTGCACGAACCCTAGCGTCACTTCCTCTTGTAGATCACATGTTTGGAGCAAGTGTGATCGCACCCTAACTCCAGCACCGGTAAGGCCAGTGTGGAAGTCAAGGTCAAGAATATCAGAAGACCAGACCAGTAAACTATGAGCTCAGAGGGACGATTATGGGGAGCCACATTGGACTGAACCTGGGACAAGGGAGCTAAGTTTTGTGGAATTTGATATTAATGCCGTATGTTTGTTGAATAACGTGGCAACTGATTCAGGGTTATTCTGTAAGGCTAGTAGATGGGAAGATTTCTACCCTTTTTTTTGTTTGGTCTTGTTAATACACATTTCCTCTCACTCGATTTTAATTGTTTGTATAACCCTTGAGAACTGGTGGTATAAATTTTACCTAGTAGCTTGTTGATGTGTAACCCAGGAGTATTTTGGGAAATCGCGAAGGTCGGGCTTGGGTTGGCCGAGTTGGAGACTGACCCCGTCATTTTGGCATGCTACCACTCTTAAATTGACCACTCAAAAAGTAACAAATGCAACCAAAGAGGCCACTAATGGGAGAGAGTCTCTGTCAGTCTGAGTTCCCGACCGTTCCAGCATGCAGTGGTCATCACCTGTGATTTGGTTTTTGTCCCCTTTTGTCCACACTAAAGTCTGGATCGCAGAAGTTACTCGTACAAGTGGTGTTGCAGCGTTGGGATGACTATTAATATGACTAATTAAACTGGTAAGCAATAATTGAGAGGTCATCTAGAGGATTGTCATTAAATCTAATTAGGTAATAGCTCATCCCCAGTTCTCAAAGGTATATGTACTTTGCATTATATGTAGAATTGTAGGGTATGTGTATTCGTAGTGTGTACTATCTTGGTGTTGCAGTTGGGTATTTTAATAGCTGAGCTTCACCTGCTGGGGTTGCTCATGTTTATATAATTCATGATGGAGTCCCGGATTAAAAAATTAAATGACCTTGAGACCGAAACGCCTGAGGGAGTAGGTGTAAAGCAGAAACCATCTGCAATTTATGAGTGTTTTGAGCATATTAGAGCTTTGGAGGAGCTGTTAAGCCCACCCAGACTCACCCTGACCAAGATTGGAGGCCCATCACAGTATACCCCCATATAGTCTGGAAATTCATTTAGTCAATCAACTCCACAGTGATCAAATTTACCTGTATGAGGTATGCAGAGCTATCAGGGAAATTCGGCTGTACTAGAGATGCCTTATTAAGTACGATGGATCACAAGTTTTTTAACAGCGAGGAGGAGGAGGAGATACTGCCTAGTGTAAGATCCCGGACCCCGCCTGAGAGATTGCAGTACATGTAGATGATGGGTGTATGGTGTATATATTGTATATACTCATTTTTTTTCCTCTGAGCACGTCTTGTCCTTGCCTTAACTGGCTGGGAACATAGAATCAGGTAAACTTTTCCAGGCCTATCTGGACTGTACCTGCGTATTTATTTTTTCTTCTACCAGTACCTATGGGTTGTAATTTCGGGTTGATTAATAGGGTTGAATAGTTGTTTAGGGTATAGCCAGCTTTTGGAGAGATGAGGCATGGAAGCTGCGTGTTGTCAAATCGAGAGCACCACGGTGTATAGACCATCGTTCTTGCCTTGCCTCGAATCTTTTTTTTCTTTAGAGTGTTAGGCTTAGTTAGGGAAAATGAGATCTCACAGTTAGGACTTTTTTTTTTTTCCTGATTTAGGGAATTGTACATGTGAGGGTTAGTTCTACCTGAAGGTCTCTGCCTGGAGGTTCCCTACTCGCTTTGAGAACCTCGAGCACCAAGTGTATTAAAACCCAAACTGAAGTATAGGATTGCTCAGAGAGTGAGAGGGGAAGTTTCCAGTTTCTCTATAGGGCTTGGAGAAGTTGAACTATGGGGCTCTCGCATGTTAGGAGAGATTGGTTGGTTTCGCTTGGTCTCTCTGGACAGAACGCAATGGAGTGCTCGTGTTACTCTTAGCTAAGCACAAAGTTTCTCCTTGTAGTAGGGCATTCTCCTTGTGAGTAATATACCTGGTGAGTGGCATACGTCGTCAGTTGCATATCGTGAGTAACATGAGAAAATGTACTCATGGTAGAGGAATTTTTTCTTTTTTTGCGGACAGGATGGTTGCCAACTGTTCTCGAGCATGGAGCTTATATAATATCTCACAGTCGCAGTATAGGACAGGTTGGCTGGTGTCTCTGGAGGGATATAGATTAGTTTCCCCTCACGAGCAAGGAGAGTGTGGAACACCCCACAGTAGCAGTATTGAAGGAGACTGGTCAAGTAGGTGAATTTACATACAGTATTTGTTAAGTATGGGTACTGTGTATTTCCAAGGGGTTCAGGTCCAGCCGCCCGAACTTTTGGTCTTCCTTAACCATGGGCGGAAGTAGTGCCAGAAGTGATGATGAGTTTAATTGTGTTCATTTTACGACCAAAAGTTCGGTTTAGTGAGAGAGTGTGGCCAGGGTGTAGCCGTTTCCATGTTAACGTGATCAGAATGTAGATTAAGTTGCCTAGTGCTTAAATCATTTTTTTTCTACTGTAATTTATTAGTATTAAGCCTCTTTATAATATTAAAATCTCAAGCGGGTAGGAATATGTGCCTATGGTCACGTAATCCAGCATAATGTACACATGTGCAAAGGGGTGTGAGGCACGATGATTCTCAGTGTTTTTTCATTGCAAGGGTATAGAGAGAGGCTGGTGGAGAGTAATTATTGTAACTAGGGAATGTCATCTGGGGGGAGTAATCAATTGTAAGGGGAAAGGCATCACACTGAGTCTATCACGAGTTTATAGTAATGAAAGTTTTAACCTGCCCCATCCCGGAGACGTGAATTCACGTCCTCTCATGATGTGCACTCATATCCCAGAGACATAAATTAACGCGGCAACATTGCAAGGTCCCTATTTTGCACAATTTTCAATTTTTGCAAGTGATTTTTGGCACCTATACACAGGACACCTTCCTCTAGTCCTCTACAAGATGCCAAGCAGGGACAATGCCTTACAGTACACCACATAACCTTTCCCCCCCCCCGCTCACCATTGTCTCGGCAATTCACCTGTTACCAGTGACCTGGCCAATAAAGACATTCAGGGCCAGAGTGACTCCCCAGTCGATGACAATGTGGAGGACAAAGTTTACATAGCATTAGAAGAAGAAACAGTCAGAAATGATGATCAGGTAATGTGGCAAAAAATGGTCAGGAATGGTGATGAGTTAGTGAGTGAAACAATGCTTATAATGCCCGTATTACCGTTTGAAAACCAATATACTCTTGTACTACATATAAATTTGTACCAAATAAATAAATAAATACCGTTTATGAGTGGTTTGAAATAGTTATCCTCCCATAGAACTCGTTTTCTTTGCAGTCAGCCTGATAGAAAACCCTGTAAGGTAAGGAGGTACTCCTACCTGGATCAAGTATTTTAAACCTCAGGTGAGCGATTCCTCTATGAATTTTCGATGTTTCTCACCAAAAGCGGATGTTTGAGCCCCCCCCAAAAAAAGGTCCAAAAATGTCGGGACTGGGGCGTACCACTGCCCAGAAAACGTCGGGATGGGGGGGGTTAAATTGTGTAAGCCGTCCTCCTCCCTCCCCCTTTCCACCACGCAATACTGGCATACCATGAGCGTGTCACTCGCTCACCGACTGTTAAATGTGGCGGATGGTCGGTGCTCTCATCATCCTTCCCCCCCCTCCCTCCAAGGAATTCTGTAAGTACTTTGATAATACTGATGTTTGATATGTTGAAGCACGAGTAATTGATACCCCATGACGAAAATGGAAAAATAGACTCGAGTTAGTATCAAGTGTTGTCATCCCCCAGGAAGTGTTGTGGTTGATCACGCGAGGTCGCCATTGGCCTCATTTGACGAGGGAGTCCTTAGTTCCTGCTCACGTCCCTTGTATTCTGTGAGCTGGATATGAGGTATTTGTCATATATTTGTGTACTGTACTTTATGTTATTATTTAGTGTGTAACTGGATTACAAGAATGCTAGATAAGTAGAAGAGTTCTGTATGAGCCTCAGATAAATGTGTAATTTTTGTGGGCCAAATATCAGGTGGCCTGGAACTGTGACTGGTTTATTAATATGCGTTGGGATGACTTTGCAATTCAGTACTTACTAGGGCTGTGATAGTTGTGAGTTAATGTTCACGTAGTTACTTAGTGAGGCACAATGATATCGATCCATTGATGTTTTTAATGGTTAGAGTAGGGTTATTCATGCCTATTTGTTATAGTACTTTTCTTCTCTGTTATCCCTACAATGTGTATTATTTTGAGCAGACCTCTGTGACTGTATTGCCATGTGTTATTCTGTTTCTTATTGAAATGCCGAGTGTTGTAACTCATGTTTCTATATTATGAGACTTTCTCGATCACCTGAAGGGTTTACCTGCATTCATTGTACATATTACTTTCTAGCAGGTCCCAGTGCGGGAGTCAGTCCAAATGTGGAGGTCAAGGTACAAGTGTGGAGGTCAAGGTCCCAGTGTGGAAGTCAAGGTCAAGAATATCAGAAGATCGTACCAGTGAACTATGAGCTCAGAGGGACGATTATGGAGAGCCACATTGGACTGAACCTGGGACAAGGGAGCCAAGTTTTGTGGAATTTGATGTTAGGGCCGTATGCTTGTTGAATAACGTGCCAACTGATTGAGGGTTATTCTGTAAGGCTAGTAGATGGGAAGATTTCAATCCTTTTTTTTTCTTTGGTCTTGTTAGTACATATTTCCTCTCACTCGAATGTTATTGTTTGTATAACCCTTGAGAACTGGTGGTATAGAGTTTACTTAGTAGTTTGTTAATGTGTAACCCAGGAGCATTGTGGGAAATCGTGAAGGTTGGACTTGGGTTGGCCGAGTTGGAGACTGACCCCGTCATTTTGGCATCCTAGCACTCTTAAACTGACCACTCGAAAAGTAACAAACGCAACCGAAAAGGCAGCTAGTAGGAGAGAGTCTCCGTCAGTCTGAGTTCCCGACCGTTCCAGCATGCAGTGATCATCACCTGTGACTTGGTTTTCGCCTCCTTTTGTCCACGCTAAAGTCTGGATCACAGAGCGTACTCGTAAATGAAGAAAAAAGAAAAGAAAAGAAAAACAGATTGGCATGTTTGAATCAGGGTATTGCCAATATTGTGTCATTATGGCCTGGCAGAGCAACACCATGACTGCAGTACCACAGGATGGCCGGCTTTGACATGAGTTCGTTCTTATACTGTTTCACTGTTTCTTTACTGATTAGGATTTCATCATCGTTTGTTTGAGTAACATTCAGATGATGATGATGACGATGATGATAATGATGATGAACTCTCATGTTTTTCTTCCCCAGTCAACGGAATCCAGGATATATCGACAAGTACTCTAATAGATTATTTAATTGGCATAAAAAAAAAAAAAAATATGTAGTCCATCTGAATCTAGCTGACTATTGATTATTCGCCTCGCAAAAACGGCTGACCCGTTAGCCATTTTCTGGCCAGTGTGACGTGATGTTAAGATATGGCCTTCAGTAAATTCTTCACTACTGCAAGATCTTTTAAGCTCAGTAGGAGCAGTTTGAGGTTAGCAAGAATAAGATGACAAAGGTCTGGGTGAAGGGTTTAAGAGAGCACGGACCCAGCTCAATATATCCATAATCACGCCACTGGTATGGTTGGCGTGTGCATGAGAAACTGAGATGCCGAATACACTAAGAAATGATGACGAACTGACTTACATATTTTGAAGACAGGAGGATAATTCTGGGAATATGAAGGGAAATAGGAAGTTGTGTGTGTGTGTGTGTGTGTGTGTGTGTGTGTGTGTGTGTGTGTGTGTGTGTGTGTGTGTGTGTGTGTTGCAGCATAATAAAAATAATAATTTTTCGTTAAGTCTTATATATCGGTAATACTGTTGGTAAATCAGACGTTATGTGTGCACTACTGTAGGTGTATCAGGAATGTGTCCTTAACCCTTTGAGTCCTGGGATGTCTTTTAACTATATCCTTGCCACATACTGAATTAATTCACCTTAGGATGACCTTTGAGAACTGGAAGGGTCAGGTGAGCCATATTAAATCCCTTAATTGCCTCCGCCAACAAGGAAAGGCGGAGGTTGGTTTAGACATAATAAATAATACTGGCGTTGGCGGAATTACAAGCTCTCTGTGAGCCTTCTAGTTTCTTTTAAAGTGCCTTCCTATCACCTCTTCTTTACCAATTACACCTGTATCAACATCTGGTAGGTTAACCATGTCAGGTTTTAATTACTAACTCTCAGCTTAGTAAAATTGCGAAACCGAATATTTGACCTTGCCCTGTGACCCTCACGTTCCGCCGATTGTTCTCAAAATCGAAATATTGCATTCTTGCCTGACCCTTATTCCTTCTCCTAGGTGAGGTTCAAATCTAATTAAAGCTGTGTAAGTTAGGCAACATAAATAACGCAGTGTACGTTCACTCTTCAGAAAACGACCACAGAATCGACTGGAATTCTAGTAAAATATTTTACAAATGTAGTAATTATAAGAAACGTAGGATAGCAGAAGCTGTATGTATAGAGAGATATAATAATTTTAACCATAGTGAAGGAATGTATAAATTAGATCAAGTGATGTCAGGAATATTGGCAAGGTCCTTGCCGCCCCTTGTAATCTCTCATTCAGGTCGTGTACAGAGTAGAGAGAGAGTCAGGTGAGGTCACATCAGGTGTGGTTGGGAAAAAGGTGTCGGTACCCTGCATATAAGCAGCTTCTCAGTATCAGTATGTACCACTCTTGGTCTGTAGATCCACTGAAGAGGGCAACAGCTGTCGCCGAAACTGTTTGGAAATACATCTTTTTTCGTTTGCCTGTGTGGGTTTTTGTATCCCAAAGCTGTGTAAGTTTACTTTGCCCTGTGACATTGACTCTTGACCTGTTGTTCTGAAACTTACAGCCGATGAGATCCCCTATTACTAGTTTCTGAGGTGTTTTCTCCCTCGAGTGATTGATATATCAAACTTTCTGTCGGATGACTTATGCAGTGTCCCTAATGTCGGCATTTTCAAAGCTAGGCTTAACATGTACTTGGCTCATTCTGCCAAATGGATAGGAATGAGTGAGAGGGAAAAGCTTTAGAGAGAGCACATAGAAGTACAAGTGAAGTCACTAATCAAAGAGATTTTTTTTTTTTATGTTGGTCGATCACTGCTGCAGGTGTGGCTTTGACATGACCACATGAGAGGAGAAGAAGGAGCAATTAGGTATAGGAACAAGCGGGGTCATGGTCAAGGTAAGACCACCAAATCAGATCAACACGACTGAGGAGGGCAGCCTATCAGCAATAGAGACGATAAAGGTCGCAGGGACATCATGTGTATAAATATCTCTGATTCCCTCACTTTTCTAGTCTCTCTCTGGATGGACTCTTTGCAGTCCGAAACGTTAGAGAAATAAAGAACTTAAGGTATTTTCTTTTTTCCCCCTCCCCCTCATTCCTATCCTAGGCCAATGTTTCTCAAACTTTTTTCACTTCATTCCCCACTTGTGGGAGCCTTAACTTCCTCGTGGCCCCCACTCAGCTTTCTCTGAGGCCCCCCGAAAATAATCTAATAAGTATGTGTGATACACGTGAACATACTGGAAGGAAAGCGCTGCTGCTGAACCGTCATCGCTAACTAGAATACAGCCCTGGATGTCATTAAATTCTGTTAAGCTGACATTTATCGCTTCACACCTGTTCCTAGCCCATTTAAACTTATTAATATGTATATTACAGTATATTGAAATAGATAAAATAGATTGTGATTTTTATTTTAGGATCACTATTATCGTTATAACAGAAACATAAATGATCAGAATTATACACTGCAGAAATATAGTTAATATGTTATGAGGAAGATGTATTAATTCCTTACGTGGACTAAATCAAGGAATAATACAAATGACCTATTGTCTCATTCTGTCTCTGCCGTGATTTTATTTTTTAATCATATTTTTCATAGCCACATGGTTTTATTTACCTTAGGAGGCCACTTCGTCACGAGTGGTTTGTTTGAGTCTTCATTAGTACTTAAAAGAAATCTTCCCCGTATTGAATAATAACGGCTGGAGGTAACAAGAATGAAGCACATAAAAACAAATGGTTAAAACAAAAAAATCAACGAAGTAGAGGTGTTGATAAGATATAAGCAGATTTTAACAGGTGTAATTATTGTTGTTTTTGTTCTTGTTGATGTTATCGTTGCTATTGTTGTTCTTGTTGATGTCACTGTTGCTGCTATTGTTGTGATGCTGCTGTTGTTGATGTTGCTGTTGTTATTGTTATTGCTGTTATTGTTATTGCTGTTATTGTTATTGCTGTTATTGTTGTTACTGTTGTTATTGCTGTTAGTTATAATTGTTTGTATTGTTATTATTGTTATTGTTGGTTTATTATTATAGTTATTGTTGTTATTGTTATTATTATTATTATTATTATTATTATTATTATAATAATTATTATTATAAGTGTTATTAGTGTTCTTATTGTTATTACTGTTGTTATTGCAGTTGTTGTTATCGTTTCTATTGTTGTTACATTTGTTCTTATCGCCCACCTTTAGAAGGCGGAGCGATAAGGTTTTTGCCTGCCTCTGTTCTTACCTAATTGTATCTTTACAGGAATGAGTCAAGCTCGTACTGTCCCGTGTCTTAAACCATATTTATCGTACATATCCCTAAATTTGTGAATTGTTTTGGGACACACTATTTCATCCGTTAGTGCATTCCAGTGATCAATTGCTCTGTTCGGGAAACTGAATTTCCTTACGTCTTTATCACCTCTCTTCTTATGCAGTTTTTTGCAGTGTCCTCTTGCTGATGCTTCCCCATATGTTAAGTAATCATTTATGTCTATTTTCTCCTTCCCTGATATGCATTTATATAGCATTATCATGTCAGCTCTTTTCCTTCTCTCCTGTAGTGTTGGTAGATTCAGTTTATTTAGTCTTTCTTCGTAGCTTAGATCCCTTAAGCTTGATATCCATCTTGTAGCGGCCCTTTGAACTTTTCCAATCTTGTCTAGATGTTTCTTGAGATAAGGACTCCAGAATACTGATGCATACGCCAGGGTTGGTCTGATGAATGATGTTATTATCCTTCTTAACATGTCTTCATTTATGTATGTGAATGCTATTCTCATATTTGAAAGCAGTGTATACATGTTCCGTACCTTCTCATTGATGTGGTCAGCCGGAGATAGTCTGTTATTGATAATCACACCTAGGTCCTTCTCTCTTCCTGATGTGTGTAGGGTTTTATTTCCTAACGTATAATCCCAATCAGGTCTTTTTCCACTTTTACTAAACTTGATTACGTGACACTTGTCCACATTGAATTCCATTTGCCATGTTATTACTCCATTCATGAAGTTTATTTAATTCTTCTTGTAGCTCTTTACAAGAGTCTGTGTTAGTAATTCTCCTTTGTATTTTTGCATCATCTGCAAACATATTTAGATAGCTGTCATTTCCAGTGTTACTGTTTATATCATTTATATACACTAAAAACATGATTGGTGCCAGCACTGAACCCTGTGGTACTCCACTAGTCACTTCTTTCCATGATGAGTAGTTTCCCCTTAGTACTGTTCTCATTTCTCTTTTTATGAGAAAATCTTGCATCCAACAAAACAGTTTGTCTCGAATTCCTCCTTGATGGTACAGTTTCCATAAAAGTCTTTGGTGTGGTACTGTGTCAAATGCTTTCTTGAAATCTAAATAGATACTGCCCACTCATCCTTTTCTTTCCTATATTGTGTCTGTTACTCTGTCATAGTAGCTCAACAGATTAGTAACACATAATTTTCCTTTTCTGAAACCAAACTGTCTTTCTGTTATCATACTGTGTTCTTCTAGATGATTTACCCAAGCTTTTCTAATACCTTGCTCACAACACTGGTCAGTGATACTGGTCGGTAGTTGAGTGGATTTTGTCTATTCCCTTTCTTGAATAAGGGGACAATATTTGGTTTCTTCCAAATATCAGGTAGTTTACCTTGACTCAAGGATTTCTTGAATATTAAAAATAATGGTTTACTTAACTCCTTTGCACATTCTCGTAGCACCCAACATGAAATTTCATCAGGACCATTTGCTTTTCCTCTGTCTAATTTACTTAACTCCTTCTGTATTACTTTTTCTGATATTTGTATATCTGGTAGTATGTGTGGACATGCGTGTTCCACATATTCCCTCTCAAAAAATTTTTCTTCTGTAAAAACTGATTGGAAATTCTTATTTAGTGCTTCACAAATATCTTTCTCTTGTGTATAGGTGATTCCCTCGTCCGTAATGGATTGTATTATATCTTTTACTTTGGTTTTCCTTCTGATGTAGCTTTAAAATAGCTTCGGTTGATCACTACTTTTATTTATTATATCCTCCTCAAACTGTTTTTGGGCTTCCCTCCTTATTCTTGTATAATCGTTTCTTGGTTGTTTGTAATTATTATATCCCCTTTCACTATTGTGTCTTCTCTATCTATTCCACAACAAATCTCTTCTTTGTTTTGTTTTTTACATTCTGTATTGAACCATTTCTATATTTTCTTATCTGCTTCTTTGTGCTGTGGGATGTACTTCTTGACTCCTATTTCATAATATTCACAGAATTTTTTATATACAGCATTTAAATCTTGTCCTCTAAGCTCATTTTCCCAATCAACTTCTAAGTAATACTTCTTTAGGTCTTGATAATTTCCCATTTTATAGGTTAGGCTCTTTTTTGTAACTTTCATTCCTGTTAACTATGTCATATGCTATCCTGAAGTTGCAATTTAGTACTGCATGATCGCTTTTGCCAAGTGGAGGGTGATATATTAAACTATCAATATGTGTGTGTGTGTGTGTGTGTGTGTGTGTGTGTGTGTGTGTGTGTGTGTGTGTGTATGTTCCCATTATATCTCATGAACAGCTTGAGCTATCAACATGAAACCTTCCAGGGTATCAAGATATGGCCAAAATCTTGGACGAGTTCGAAATGAGCACTCTGGGTCAAGGTCACCAAAATGGCTGCCCAAGGTCAATTAGTTTTTATCACCCACATTTGGCAACATAGCATCTCATGGACGTCTTGTGCTATCAACATGAAACCTTCAGGGTAGCAAGATATGACCAAAATCTTCTACGAGTTCGAGAACTGACACTCGGGGTCAAGGTCAAGGTCACCAAAACTGCTGCCAAAGGTCAACTGGTCTTCATTGCCCGCCTTTAGCACCATTATATCTCAAGAACGGCTTGAGCTATCAATATGTAACCTTCAGTGTATCAAGATATAGCCTAAATCTTGGACCTGGCCAACAGCATATTTTGGTGGGCGATTAGCATTCGGCTCCCGAATGCTTTTCTTTCATTGTTGTTGTTATTGTTGTTTTATTGTTATTATTGTTGCTGCTATTTTGTTGCTGTTCTTGTTGCTGCTGTTGTTATTGTTGCTGCTGTTGTTGTTGCTGTTATTACTGTTGTTGTTATTGTTGCTTTTATTGTGGTTATTGTTGTTAATGTTATTACTGCTATGCTGTTGTTGTTCTTATTGCTGTTACTGTTATTGTTATTGCTGTTGCTATTGTTGTTATTGTTGTTGTACTTGTTTTTGTTGTTGTTGTTGTTAACCATCCCTGAGCCTTTCCCCAGGAGGGGCTCAGGGACGCATATTGCTTTTGTAATGCTACTTGTTTTAAGTTAGGCTTTCCACACTTAAAGCACCTAACGTGTAGCGGGGTCCTCTTTCGAAACTGGGGCTTAGACAAATAGGAGAGAGGTAGGACATAAAAACTCAGGCAATAACCTTATACGTGTATTACTCAGTCAGACAAGGGAAACAGCAGATATTACAGACACGATATTCTGGGTGATCATAAACTCTTACAACTAGGTAGGGTGACGAGTATCTCGCAGGATACTGTTGGGAAAATATATTAAAACAATGTTCGAGGCGGAGTCTAATTTAGTGTAGTCCAGGGACTTTATGTGTGTGGAGGGGCTAGGGCTATTTCTCACAAAGGAGGGGGGGGGGTGTAAGGCACTGGGGTCTGATTGTAATTACAGTACTATGAGGCAGGCTTTGATGATAGTGTGTTCACTTTGTTATTTTCTGCCCTAGGGTCACTTTTGGTCAATTATCGTTACTTTCTCCACGGCCCTGGTGTTAGTCTTATTACTGTATAGCCCTTCACTGCGTCTAATTCTTTTTCCGACTTTTGGTCTATCACTGTAAGTTCACTATTCCGCCTCGGCACTACTGGATCACTATTATTGCACAGTACAGTCACTATAACTCTCCCGGCCCCAAGGGTGCGGCTGAGAGGCCACGCAGCTCCGCTACTGACGGGGCTGGGCACCACCAGGAGTCCCCGTGCTCAGGGGACACGGGATCACACGCAGGGGCGTCTGCTCGTCTGGGGCTGTTGGCGGCGAAGGGCCCCGAACTCTTGGGACTTGGGACCAAAGTGCGGCCCTCAGGGTTAGGGCTGAACAATTGCCCGACTCTGTCGTTCAGGCTCCTGACAGAGGGGTAGGTCTTCCGCCATCGAGGTGTAGGGAGTTTCCACCCGGGCGTTCTGGAGAGGGTCTGGAGTTCCCGAGGACTGCGGTTCCCAGGGCGGGGTGGTGCCGACCAGAGGGGGCTGCGGCACCGGCCAGCGTCAGGGTTCATCAGGTGGGTCTTCTCCAGAGCCAGTCACAGGGAACACAGGCCCGGGGAGACTATTGGGCCTCTCCAATACTCCTCTATGCCCTCTGTACTGGGGGTCAGGGAACAGGTGTCAAACTTGGGTGACGGGGTGGCTCCCAGCCACCTCCTGCCGTAGGGCCCAGCAACTGGCCATGGCTTCCTAGGGGTGCGGCTACTGGCCGCCAAGGCCCGGCTGCTGGCCGTGGCCTGAAAGGGTGTGTGTCTGCCAGCAGTCCCAGCTACACCTTTGGAGCGGCTACAGGCCATCTGACGAAGGTGGGAGCAGCTACAGGCCGTCTCCTGCAGGAGGGGTGTAGAGTGGCTACAGGCCATCTCAAGGGGAACACCGTCGGAGTGGCTACAGGCCGTATGATGAAGGCAGGAGCGGCTATAGGCCGTTTCCTCATTACCCTCAGAGCGGCTACAGGTTGTCTCCTTGGTGAGGGGTGAGCAGCTACAGGCCATCTCTGGGGTAATGCCTTCGGAGCGGCTACAGGCCGTATGGCGAAGGTAGGAGTGGCTACTGGGCGTCACCTTCAGGAGGGTGTTAGAGCGGCTACAGGCCATCTCAAGGGAAACACCGTAGCGGCTATAGGGCGTCTGATGAAGGTGGGAGCGGCTACCAGCTGTCCCCTCATTACTCCCAGAGCGGCTACAGGCCGTCTCCTTAGCGAGGGGCGAGTGGAAACAGGCCGTCTCTGGGGGAATGCTTTCAGAGCAGCTACAGGCCCTCTGGAGAAGGTGAGAGTGGCTACAGGCCATCTCCTGCAGGAGGGGTTTGGAGCGGCTATAGGCCGTCTCCGGAAGAACATCTTCAGAACAGCTACAGGCCGTCTGGGGAAGGCAGGAATGGCTACAGGCCGTCTCCTTATTACCCTCAGGTCGGCTACTGGCCGATTCCTTAGCGAGGGGCGAGGGGCTACAGCCCGTCTCAAAGAGGAAGACACCTTCAGAGCAGCTACAGGCCGTCTCCTTAAGAAGGCGGAAGTGGCTACAGGCCATCTCCTTTGGGGTGCTTGCAGGAGCTTGACAGACAGCTCAACCCCTTAGCTGGTTGGTGAAGGCTCACCCGGAAGGTAATGCAGGATTCCTGCTATAGCAATGGCGGGCGGGCTCCGGGTTATAGGGGCACGCAGCCCGGGCTGACTTATGCCATTCTTGCCCTGAATCCCAGCGTGCGGCTGCTGCTCCCCCATGAGTTCCTTGTGGGGGTGTCTGGGAGTTCCTGGGGGCACTATGTTGTATTCCTGGTTGAGGGTGGCTGGGTGCTCCAGGGGGCACTGTGATGCTTTTCAGTTTTCATTCGGTTTGTCTGTCTGCCTGTCTGTTAACAACTTCACGCAAAAACTATTGGTGCAATTTTGACCAATATTACAGGGATGATGGGGTATGACCTCCTGATAACCTGATTAAATTTTGGGCCAAGGCCCAGGCTGTAGATCCAAAAGAATGTAAAAAAAAAATCGGGTAAAAAATAGTTGTTGTTTTTTCTCCATTCAGTGCATCATATCGACATGAAACCAAAACCCAAAAGTGCATCTTTCAAATCTGCATCCTATAACATGCCTCATTATATCAGGGGGGGTCACTCCCCAGTTAGCAGAAGGGGGGTCAATGTCAGGTGGGTCGGGCCTAAAATTTCAAATTGGCATAAAATCGTCAATTTTCACCCGATTTACTCCAAATTTGATATGGGACATCTTTGACTACATAGCCTGTTGTGTTTACACGT
This sequence comes from Coenobita brevimanus, assembly GCF_032717465.1. NCBI lineage: Eukaryota > Metazoa > Arthropoda > Malacostraca > Decapoda > Coenobitidae > Coenobita > Coenobita brevimanus. The sequence continues at coordinate 39,393,935 of NC_136983.1, read as the reverse complement.
CAGTGTTAAAATGGCTGCCGGGGACGGGTTTGGTGTGCCATGGCACTGTAACTTGCAATACTTTGGTAATAGAAACTCCGTGTACAAACAGCTAGATAAGGAGTTTATTACAAGCTCACAGTAAAATAGTCTGCCCGTCTCGGCTGTCTGCTATCAACTGATGCAATAATGCCGTCTTCAGGTATGGGAAAGTGTGCTGACCTAGCAAGTTTAGTGGGGGCATGTATGCCTTGGGGGGGAACATATATACATCGGGGGTAGACATATTGTGGAGGGGGTACACTACTCCCCCGGGTAGCTGAGATGGTGTCTCTTGACACCAGGAGTTAAATGGTGTTTGATTATAGTAGGAAGGCAGGACCGGGAGGTTTGTACAAGGGATAAGTATGATACAGGGGCAGTAGGGGAGACATGGCCATGTTGAGGGGAGGGAATTAGAAGGATATATACATATAAGATATACAAGGATTAATAGGTACAATTCCAGTAAGGGTCGAAGGTATATATAAACATAATGGGAATTACACAATAATAGTTTGATACATGATAAACAAGGAGTAGATATGAGAGTTCTATTGTTGTTCTTCCTTCATTTTTTTTTTTTTCTTGTTTTTTCTTTTTTTTTTTTTTCATTTGTATTTTCTGTAGAATACACTGTCACTCAGTAATGCATTAAAGAAATACCATCATTTTCTAGGAGGCAGAGTGCTGTTCACAGTTTGGTTAATTGTTAGATGGCAATGGTAGTCACTGAATGTGAGGGCACTAAGTACGGGGAGTTTCTACATCGTGTGTAGGGCGTACTATGCCTGTAGCGACTCTGATTTCCTGGAGTTGACGTTCCATTTTTCTGACACAAAAATGCACTGCACAGATAATGAGTAGAAAACCTATGAAAGCGATAACCACAGGGGGAAACACAACTGTTGGATGAACCCATGAACGGCTGAAGGCCAGAGAGAATTGATCCATAATGAAATCACTGTCATTGAGGAAGGTTAGCATGTGCGAGTTAGGGGAGGTGATGGTAATGTTGGCAGTTGGTAGGGTAGAAGGCATGTCGAGTGGTTGAAAGATGTCATAGGAGTGATTACGAACAGCCTGGTGATGGCGAGTGGCATAAGTGATGACGGACTCTGATTTGACGGTACAATAGTCAGGTGCTTTGTAGAGACCATTAGCGGGCACGGAGCGAACGGAAGAACCAGGACACATGATTGTGACAGAGATGGGAACAGCAAAGAAGAAATACTGGACATGGTTGAGGTGAGCATGGTGGACTGGGAGGTCAGGAGCTGGGACAAAAGAACAGGCCGAGTAGATGGAATGGTTGCGAACTAAAGCAGACTCACAGGGTGTAGCACTGCTAGGGAAGATAGCGAAAAGGTGAGCAGCACAGAGACGAGAGGTCGGAGTAAGGGAGGAACAATGCTGGAGGTCTGTGGAAGAAAGGAAGGCAACGGAAAGATGATCATGGGAGAGGAGGAAATATTCTGAAGGAACAGATACCTGTAGCAAGGAGTTGTTGAGGCGGAAAGGGAAGGGAATGATGTGGAAAAGGTTAAAGGTTACGGCAGAACGGAGAGGAATATGGACGACGACGTATGTGGTGAGAAGAGTGGCTTCGAGAACAGGATAATAATATTCAAGGGAGGAGTAAGGGAGGACTGGGGATAGACCGAAGGTAAAGTGAGCCCATTCCAGGACAGAATGGAGAGCTGAGACAGGTACTAAGTCGGCAGTGACACGTCCATTGATAGCATCGACCAGGATACGAACCAAGGTAGAGACTTGAGACAGGAGAGAGTCAACGGCCAGTTGGAGATTATCCATGTTGAGTTTGATGTAGAAGAACTGAGAGATAACGTTGAGATCTGAAAGGTGGCGTTGTAAGATATCGGTGAAATTGTTTAGAGTGGACGTGACTTCATTGAGTTGGGTTGTGAGCTTCTGTAACATAGTGTGTTGGATTTTAATGACTCGGCGTTGTGATTCTAGGGCTGAAGCTAAATGAGTGAGATCAGATTTGAAGCCAGAAACGTCACGGGTTGTAGCAACGCCAAACAAGCCACTCAGAATCTCACCGCCGAAGTCGAAGAGACCTCTTTTCACACGAGAATGACCCACGGGTGTCTGAATGGATAATGTGTCATTGAGCTCAGTGAATCTGTTACTTATGTATTGCAATTGCCAGGAGAGTGGGAGGAAAAGGTTATAGAGATACTCATTCAGGTTGTGTGTCCCCATGAGGGCCGTGAGATGGTTCCTGATTCCGCGGAGCTGGTGCGCGTAGGCAGGTAGGGCAATGGCTACGTCGGCCAGGGGCACAAGATTGTAGCGCAAGGAGACCTCGCCTCCTGAGCCGACCAAGGCCCCGGGACGTACTCCACCATCGTCCTGACCTGACCCAGACCCCAGGAGGGTCAGCACTGCCAGCAGGGAGATCGCTAACATCGTACCTAGAAAATCAGGGTAGAGTTAATGGGGGAGGTCGTGAAGAGGTTGATGAGCAGAGCGCAGTTTGGACCGATATTGATTGGTTGATGAATGAGCAGGTGGAGGTGGAGAGGAAGGAGACTGAGGGATAGGTGGAGACAAGGTAGACTGAGGGATGGGAGGAGGGGAAGAGGGGGCAGGAGGTTGTGTAAGTGACTCTTCCAACACGAGGCCACGGGGTGCTCGCTTTAAGTCATCGACGTGCTCGCTTTAAGTCATCGACGTGGACCCATCTGGTGTCCCTAGTGGACAGGTCCTGAAGGTGAAATTTGTTGCCTTGTTGAGTGAGGACGCGGTGGGGCCCTGTAGATTTGTCATCCAACTTAGAGGAACGCGTATGGGAATGAACAAAGACAAGATCGCCTACATTGATAGTGATAGGAGAGGCGGACTTATGTTGGCACTGCAGCATGTCCTCCTGAGAGGAAGCCAAAGTGGATTGGACATACTGGTGGATTGTCTGGAAGTTGGCCAATTTTAGTTTAACATAATCATCCATGTTGTAGATGGGTTCTGGCTTTGAGGATAAGAGAGAGTATGGGAGGTCCTTGTCAAAGCCAAAGAGGACGAAGAAGGGAGATTCAGCAATGGATGCATTGATGGAACTATTGATGGAGGATGCCACTTGGGGAATCCAGTCATCCCAGGACGAACTATGGGAGCCTAGATGTCTGAGGCACTCTAAGATTTTTCGGTTGTGGCGTTCTACAAGGCCATTGGAAGCCGGATGGTTAGGCACGACATTGCACTTACTGATATGAAAGTGGAGACAGATCTCATCGAGAAGGCTATTGTTGAACTCTGTACCGTTGTCAGTAAGAATGGTATGAGGGGTACTGAACGGGCAAATTACGTGATCTACAAGGGCACGTGCAACGCTCTTCGCGGTCTTGTCGGAGAGGGGTACGAGGACACAGTAGCGGGAGAAGTGGTCGACCGCTACGAACAAGTACTCAGCGCCAGATTCTGTGAGAGGTAGTTTTAAGAGATCGATTGAGACAGTTTCCCATGGTCGTGATGGGATTGGGTATTGTAAGAGAGGTGCTGGTAAGCCGGTTGATCCTTTGTGGCGGTGGCAGGAGAGGCAAGAGTCACAGTGGGTATTGATATCGCGGCGCATGGTTGGCCAATAGTATTTGAGATGTGCTTGGTGCAAGCATCGGTCTTTACCTGGCTGGGAAGCTTGAGGAGTATTATGAACAATATGAAGAACCTTTGGTATCAGGGCAGCGGGGACAACAAGTTGGCGTACTTCGCAATTGGGCATATCTTTGCATGTTAGCATTGTTTTCCTGTACAAGAGATCATCATCTAGCATGAACTCATCTAGTGATACTGGCAGAGTAGGTAAGGTCGAGGCATCGCCAGATTCTAGGAAATAAATGACTTTGGACCACATGGGGTTTTGGCGCTGAGAGTTTCGAACAACTTCTGACGTTAGTGTAGTATTTTCAGTTACTTCAGGCTGCAGTGATGTTATAGCTGCTGCTACGTGACGTGAGAGTGCGTCTGCAACTACATTCAACTTGCCTGGTACATAATGAAAAGTGGGATTAAAGTCCTGGATGATGACAGACCATCTAGCTAGACTACCTGTTAGGTTGCAATTCTTGAACAAATCACATAGTGGAAGGTGGTCTGTTTGGATATGCACTGGATAACCATAGACTATATCTTTGAAATGTTTCAAGGACCAGATTACCGCTAGTGCTTCGAGATCTGTGACACTGTAGTTATGTTCAACGGTTGTAAGGGTGCGACTAGCATACGCTATTACGCGCTTCCTTGATGCTTCATCGAGTTTTATCAAAACGGCACCAAGTCCAGTGCCTGAGGCGTCTGTGCAGAGAAGGAAGGGTTTGGTATAATCAGGGAACGCTAGAACAGGGGCATTAACAAGAGCTGTCTTTAGCTTTTGGAAAGCCTGTGACTGGTCGTTAGTCCAAACAAAGGGCACATTCTGCTTGAGTAAGTGGGTCAGAGGAGCGGCGATCTTTGCATAATTCCGGATGAAGCGACGATAATAGCCACTGAGGCCCAGGAAACTTCGTACAGCTTCGGTAGTGGTAGGTTCTGGGAAGGTAATGATCGCCTTAGTTTTATCCTCATTAGTATGAATGCCTTGTGCATCTACGACATGGCCTAAGAATTTGATTTTTTTTCGCAGGAAGTCACATTTACTGAGATTGATTTTCAGGCCTGCGAGCTGGAGGCATTCAAAGACTTGCTGGAGTTTGGTAAAATGATCAGGGATGGATTTACTCACAACAATGATATCATCTAGGTAAGCAAAAAGAGAGTGTCCCATCATACCGCTGAAGACTGAATGGATAAGTCGCATGAACACGGAGGGAGCATTTCTCAGACCAAAAGGGAGTCTCTTAAACTGAAAATGTCCGGAAGAGGTGCTAAAGGCTGTAACTGGGCGAGAGGACTCTTCCATTTCGACCTGCCAGTACCCGCTGAGGGGGTCTAAAGATGAAAAGACTACGTTATTTTCACCAAGGGATTCTAGCAAATCAGTGAGGACGGGTAACGGGAAACGGTCTGGAACGGTGACAGAATTGACCTTACGATAGTCGACTACTGGTCTAAAGTTGCCGTCCTTCTTTGGTACTAAGAAAAGTGGGCTATTCCATGGACTGACGGAGGGTTCAATGATGTCTTGGTCTAACATGTTTTGTATCATTTGATCTGTCTGCTTTCTCTGACTGTGAGGAAATCGATACACTGGTATGTAAATCGGCTGAGTTCCTGGTAGTAGTTCAATCGTATGTTTGACAAGGTCTGTTCTACCCATCGGTTCAGCAGATAAGGCAACCACGTTTCTGTACGAGGTCAGAAGGTCGAGGAGTTGAGGCGTATTTTCTGGGAAATCTGTGCAAGTGAGATGTGAGAGCATATCGGTTGAATATGTCGGCGCAGATCCGATAGAGTTAATAGTACATACACCGATTGGCGTATCATCAGTCTGAATAGTAGGAATTAAGGACCTTTACGGCCGCTGGGTATACTAGGAAGTCTCCAATCTTTACACCACTTTTAAGTTTTAGTGGAGCATTTGTGACATTGAGCAAGTACAGGTAGCATAAACTGTCCTCTAAGACTGTACACCACGCTGACTCATAAGTCAAGCCATTCACACAACACGTCTCAGGTAGGGTTAGTACATCCACTCCTTCTTTCGCACCGGCAACACAAACAGAGACTTTGGTGAACTCATGCGGTAACAAAATTGTGCACGTATTCGTTACTGCACGTTTCGTCTCTGCGTGTTGGAGAAGATCATTCAGACTGTGTGAAGTAGGTAACTGAGACATGTCTGAGTCAGTGATAGTGTTGTCGGGAGAGGATGTAAGAGCCATGTTCGAGGGCTGAGATGATGTATCAGGAGACATTGAGGAATTTATGTCCTTGCTCGCAGTCAGTAAAGGAATGATCTCTGTATTCTCAGATGATGATGGTGGTGGTTTGGGCTGGGGTGGACTCTTTGTTAGTGATAGGGACAGAGGTAATTGAAGGACTGATTTGATAGTAAGAACAGGACGGGGACATTCCATAGTGTAAACCGGGAATCCAGAAATGTCTATACTACCACAAGCAGGTAATAATGCAATGGAGTGTTGTGCCATGGTGGAGAAACCAATAAGGGCATCTGCGGGATACTGCAAGTCATTAGTGACATGAAATTCAATGGGGCTAGGGGGCAAATCTCTGTGGAGTTTGACTTCAAGGGTGACTCTTCCTTTAACCTTAAACTCTGAGCCATTAACACCACATAGGCGAATGTCTGGTGGTTCTAGGAAACTGACGTGGTTGTGATGGCGATGAATAATTTGTAAGGAATTTTCGGAGATGAGATTTACTATAGATCCTGTGTCCAAGAAGAATGACGTTGGTATGTCATGACTGCTTCCGAGAATGACTAAACCCGAGGATGTTATGGGACCTACATGGCGGATGGGGAGTTGGGTTTCTGGTTCTACGTGATATTGGTCCGATACGGGCGCGGCACTTCCCCCGACTGTGGGCGGTTGAGGTAACGACATTCCTCAGTGGTGTGAGTCATGCTTGATTTGTGGTATTTGCAGTGTGGACGACGTGAGTGGGAAGGCATAAGCTGTCTGGTTTGGGAGTGAGGACGTCTGTATGTACGGTCGCAACTTGATGCTCGATGTCCAGGATGACCACAGTACCAGCAAAGAATCGAAGATTGTCTGTTCCATCGGGCGCTAGATTGATCACGACCTGCGGTAGGAGAGCGATGTGTGGCAGGTCTGCCGCGTGTGGTGGGACGGGAGCGAGATTGGTCTGGGGTAGTGGAGGTGTGACAGACTGAGGAGGCCAAGGGTTGGGTGGTGCCCTGATGCGTGTAGTTCGAACCTGTTCTTTCATGAATGGCTTTAGTGACCTGAATAATTTTATCTCCTGGATTGAAACCGATTTCCAAGGCTAGCTCTCGCCGTTTAGGAGTAAGCCAGTGAAGGAATCTGAGGTAACCAATTAAGTCAGCAAAGTTGGTGAGTGAAAGCATTGGAACGCCATTCTTGTCTTCTAACCAATTCGTGCCTACCAGTAATTGGAGCATCTCGCTACTAGTTGCTTTCATGGTGGCGGCAGCTTCGCGGAGCTTGGTATATTGCGCTGGGACGTGGAAGTCCTCATCTAGTTGGTTTAGGAGATTAATGAATCCCATGAGAGACGCGGTATTTGAATGCTGGCAACAAAGGCTGATGAGTTCCGGACGAAAATCAGCAAAGGTACGAATGCTATCAAAATGTC